>NC_092238.1:783808-1033808 GCF_036320965.1 Panulirus ornatus
TTGATGAGTCACACACACAGACACACACACACAAACACACACACACACACACACACACACAAACACACACACACACACACACACACACACACACACACACACACACACACACGTGACTCCTACATCAGCCTTCATCACTCCTCCCCCAAGAAAAAAGAATAGCCAGCCCTGTGGTTGCTCTTCCCACAGTGGAGTTTGGAGGATCTTCACGACCCAGGTTCGACAACCAGTTTGAGGCGGTTCCCAGAACCTGTCGTCTGTGAGCCACTTCAACGTAAATGAGTTCGTAACAAGATTCCTGGAAACTTATTGATTCCCTGAGCTTCCAGCAGAAGGAAGTGGCATTCTTCCTTGGCCAAGACAGCCAGCGTGCCTGAATACCTGCATCGTACTCAATGAATGAATTGCTAAAAGAAAGTCAATAACATGGTAAAAATCTTGAAAGCAAAATTCAATCTTACGTTCGAGAATCTAATCCGAACCCAATCAGACACATCATCTGGCGATATCTGATCCACAGTTGTGAATCTTATGATAAATGAATACGTTCTTCACTTCATTACCTACACGACTGAACGAGAGCATGACTTGTAATACCAGGAATGGGGACATTGAAGATTTTTGACATCTGTTTTGACATATAAGAAAAAGTTTTTTAATCTATCAACATGACCATCATAACGTTATCATGACTGTCATCATTCTTAACAATAATGATGACACAAATAACTTTATTGTTATTATGACAATCTGCAGGATGGGAACAACATAATGGTAAGGTATACATTACACTACACTACAGTACAGTACAATACAGTACAGTACAGTACAGTACAGTACAGAAACTTATAGTAACAGAACACAACAAAGGAATATATAGTGATGACACCGTGCACGGTTAGTGACAGGGGAGGAATGCAAGATGACACAGGTTCTATACTGAGACAAAAGTCAAACATAGTCAGAGAGAGAGAGAGAGAGAGAGAGAGAGAGAGAGAGAGAGAGAGAGAGAGAGAGAGAGAGAGAGAGAGAGAGATGACTGAGATCACCAGGTTACCAGTGTATACTACCATGAGTGAGAGAGATCATCCTTCATGTGCTCACACATCGTCCACCACATATAATCATGTCAAGTAAAGTAGTCGGGGTAAGAGGATATTATTCCACTTCAGCAAACAAGCATGAATATCCCGCTTGATCATGGCGAATAGCACCCATGCACTCAAGAGATTTAATGACGACTGAACTCCTCCATTTCCTACGATTTGCAGATTTACATTGAAAATGGACTGATCCGCTGGAGGGCCAGGGTGGGGGGTCGTCCTGGCGTGAGCTGCTGCTGCTGTGGGTCGTTCCTCAGAAAACATGATTTTTATGGAGAGGGATTCAGTCTGACCGAGAGAAACATACATCCTGTCGAGTGACGGAGGTCGTACTTGTGCAAATGGAAATTCCGTGGATAACGACAAGGTTCATACAAGCGCAGGTCGTCTGCAGGAATCATAATATTCCTGCACGACCAGTTACGGTCCATCTACACCATGACTGCGGGACCACAACATCAGGATCTAACTCTGATGAAAGGAAGAGAGAGAGAGAGAGAGAGAGAGAGAGAGAGAGAGAGAGAGAGAGAGAGAGAGAGAGAGAGAGAGAGAGAGAGAGAGAGAGAGAGAGAGAGACTCACCACCTTGTTATTACACCTGACCATTAATCACTTAATAAGGCCCCATTACCCAGCATGCCTGGTCAACTACCTAATATCTGTCACACACGAGGAAAAGTTACAGCATTATGAAACATAAGGAAATTGCTTTTACCATCATATATATATATATATATATATATATATATATATATATATATATATATATAACCCTGTAAGCATGGCGGCACGAACTCCCAGCACGGCGGTATGAACCTTGATCATCAACTGACGATCCCAAGGGTCGTACCGTCGTGCTCACGGGTCGTACCGTCGTGCTCATGGGGTCTGGAACAGGTGGCGGGTCGGAGATAAAGATCACAAGTTTAACACAGTCACACACAGACCGGTCTTCTGTGTCGCTGCATTTGAGATACAGACTTTCTAAAGCGAATCTATTTGTGTTCACTGATGCCTTTCTTAAAATGTTACATCAACATTTTCCAAAGACGATTCGTTTTCTCTCCTCGTCTTAATAAAGGCATAAGTCTTACGTGATATGACTCAGGTGTTTAGGTTGGGGTCAGATGTGTATCTTGGTCTCTGTCAAAACATAGCTGGACCAGAGGAGGCCCGACTACCTGTGTACATGAGAACCCGACTACCCGTGCAATTGATAGCTCGACTACCTGTACAGTTGAGAGCCCGACTACCTGTGCAGCTGGGAACACGATTACCTGCACAATAGGGGAGGAGAATGATGTCCAGATTATTGGGAATCTCAGTTATTGAAGGCGTCAGATATCTGTCTCCTTAGATCATATCCAATAATTAAACTCAAGAACCAAAAAGAATTCTCTCCTCGTTTCTCGGGAATGTATATTGCGACAGGGTTCGAACCCAAGGTGTAGTTACCTTGGTAATGATCAATATCTCACTGTACCAGGACGCTAAGACCTGGTACCATCTCACTGTACCAGGACACTAAGACCTGGTACCATCTCACTGTACCAGGACGCTAAGACCTAAGACCTGGTACCATCTCACTGTACCAGGACACTAAGACCTGGTACCATCTCACTGTACCAGGACACTAAGACCTGGTACCATCTCACTGTACCAGGACACTAAGACCTGGTACCATCTCACTGTACCAGGACACTAAGACCTGGTACCATCTCACTGTACCAGGACGCTAAGACCTGGTACCATCTCACTGTACCAGGACGCTAAGACCTGGTACCATCTCACTGTACCAGGACACTAAGACATGGTACCATCTCACTGTACCAGGACGCTAAGACCTGGTACCATCTCACTGTACCAGGACACTAAGACCTGGTACCATCTCACTGTACCAGGACACTAAGACCTGGTACCATCTCACTGTACCAGGACGCTAAGACCTGGTACCATCTCACTGTACCAGGACACTAAGACCTGGTACCATCTCACTGTACCAGGACACTAAGACCTGGTACCATCTCACTGTACCAGGACACTAAGACCTGGTACCATCTCACTGTACCAGGACACTAAGACCTGGTACCATCTCACTGTACCAGGACACTAAGACCTGGTACCATCTCACTGTACCAGGACACTAAGACCTGGTACCATCTCACTGTACCAGGACACTAAGACCTGGTACCATCTCACTGTACCAGGACACTAAGACCTGGTACCATCTCACTGTACCAGGACACTAAGACCTGGTACCATCTCACTGTACCAGGACACTAAGACCTGGTACCATCTCACTGTACCAGGACACTAAGACCTGGTACCATCTCACTGTACCAGGACACTAAGACCTGGTACCATCTCACTGTACCAGGACGCTAAGACCTGGTACCATCTCACTGTACCAGGACGCTAAGACCTGGTACCATCTCACTGTACCAGGACACTAAGACCTGGTACCATCTCACTGTACCAGGACACTAAGACCTGGTACCATCTCACTGTACCAGGACACTAAGACCTGGTACCATCTCACTGTACCAGGACACTAAGACCTGGTACCATCTCACTGTACCAGGACACTAAGACCTGGTACCATCTCACTGTACCAGGACGCTAAGACCTGGTACCATCTCACTGTACCAGGACGCTAAGACCTGGTACCATCTCACTGTACCAGGACACTAAGACCTGGTACCATCTCACTGTACCAGGACACTAAGACCTGGTACCATCTCACTGTACCAGGACGCTAAGACCTGGTACCATCTCACTGTACCAGGACGCTAAGACCTGGTACCATCTCACTGTACCAGGACGCTAAGACCTGGTACCATCTCACTGTACCAGGACGCTAAGACCTGGTACCATCTCACTGTACCAGGACACTAAGACCTGGTACCATCTCACTGTACCAGGACACTAAGACCTGGTACCATCTCACTGTACCAGGACACTAAGACCTGGTACCATCTCACTGTACCAGGACACTAAGACCTGGTACCATCTCACTGTACCAGGACACTAAGACCTGGTACCATCTCACTGTACCAGGACGCTAAGACCTACCCGGTACCATCTCACTGTAGCAACGAGCTAACACCTGGTACCATCACAAAACACAGTACCTCTGTGCAAGATCATAGTGATTTACAGAGGTGTTCGGTGGTTCACTTCTAGCACCATGTTATGCAACACTGAACATCTGGTACTACGTGAAGAACACGCGTTCATATCTCACAGATGGTTCAGGCTAACAACAACCCGCCCTCTTCTTTTTACAAACTTTCTATGATATTTTAAAACGATCACCTGCAACCAGAGGGCGCTGGCTGGGAGGAGTCTTAACCACACACCGTTCTCAATGATACGTCAGCCACAACGACGTAAATATCCATTTACATTTCTCAGTAACGACCAGCAGCAGTAGCAGCAGCACTACCCGCTGGCCTAACATAACTTACTAGTGACCAAGCCAAACCACCTACCTGCCTCCGTTAGGTATTTATCTGGTGCCACAAGATAACGAGACCTTTCACTTCCCCCACACGTTAGGTATCAGGCATCACGCCCTCTGGCCAGGGAAAATGGCGGGACAGTGATGAGCTACATCACCCTTCCCAAGCAGATATTCCACCATTAACTTAGGAAAGATAAATTATGAGGCAAGAAACTCTTGGAGAGATCAATTACAACAATACAATGTTGTGGCCACACTTTTATCATGGGTCGTAAAATGGCAAGGCCGAGGTTGCCTAACTTACATGTGCCTCAGCCGGGCAGAATACCAGCCAACAAGTTAGATGACTGGCGAACTAACGTCCAGGGCAGTATGAGCAGGTGAGGCTCTCCACGTTATAAGGAAACTAAAATTCCAGTGTTTGTTTGTACAGATGTCATTACGGCCAACATGAGGGTAAGTACTTGTTTTTTAGAGGTAAGATTTATGTAGCTAAATTGTCATTCGGCCTAAGGAATCTAGCAATGACCACAACTGTGTGGCAGCTACATGAACGTCCCAAGCATGTTTGTACATTCTTAATAACACAAAGTCGGTTCAGTTCCGTCGACCCTTAAGCACAACGCAACGACTCTCTGGTATGATGGTCTGGTATCCGATCCATCCTTTAGGGCCAAGGTCAATCATCAGGCCATCATCCCCTTCACAGTCAGGTCAAAGGTCAGGCCGTCATATCCAGGGGTCGTACCGTTGTGCTCTGTGGTCGTCCCGTTATGGTCAAGGGTCGAAATCTCACGTTCAGCTTTTCAACCCATGCTCCATTATTGCCACCTAGGTACACGGCCACTTCCTCGTATGATTACAGTGTGGCCCTTGACAATACAAGATTGAGCCGTAGTGATGTCTGTTTCTACACTGCTAAACTTTGGTACTCACTACCTCCCATGTCTTTCCAAACAACAACAACCTGAAACATTTTAAAAGGCAATATTCACACCTGCTAAAAAACTTTTACTTTAACATTCCTTTTCTCTCTTCAAGTTGATATGTATGCTGTGTGAACACTTGAAACATCCTGAACTTCTGTTGAACAAGAGTTTAGAACGAAAGGTGAACAAGAATCCTGATACACCATACATGACAGCATCATCAACATTATTCAGAAAATTAGAAACTAAATCTATACAAAAAATCAAATAATAAAAAGAATTACTACAGTAATCTGTTTTCATGAAAATTGATAAGACTGAACAGAAAAATAAGTGGTATGAGTTCACCATAAACGGTGGTGAAATTCAATTATTTCTAAATTACATAAATGACTTCATTGAATGAAGAGAAAATAAACCCTCCGCCCACAGAGTTGATAATCCTTGACTCTTGTTACAGTGGGAGAACTTAAAACTTTTTCAACGGAAAATGACTCGGGCTTGAGAACATTAGCGAACATGAACAACAGAATATCTAACGTAAGATACAAGTCAATGTGAGAGAAATAAACATGTGAAGGACGATAAACGAAAAACAGAATAGGTAATCTCCAAACCCTAGCATAAGACAAGTTGTGGCAATGACAAGGAAACACAATGGCGGCTGGACTGGTGAACCTAGTCAGCATTAACATAACACTAAAGAGAATCTTTCCTCATTATAACATGTTAGTGTTAGAGAGAAGTGTGGTAGAAAGTGCAGTCTTGACCGACGAAGAAGACATTCGTGTGTGATGTAGGGAAGCGTAGCAAAACTCGTAGACGAAGAATTCAGGAAGACGAGAAGCGATCACATGAGAACAAAGGTATATGAAATGGTCAAGGTCAAGTATGGAGCAGGTTGAGTGAGGATGTGCGCAAATGATGCCATTATTCATTTGTTACTGATGGGAACTCATTTAGGCGGGAAACACAAGGAGGCTGTAAAACCGATGGTGGATGATCCTTGGTTATGGTAAAGCGATCTGCAGCTGTAGTAAAGATCATCATCCCCACCTCCTGACTCGGTGGAGGAAGTCAACAAACATCTACGAGGAAGACAAATAGTAAACACTGATGCCTCCAGTGACACCACACCAACCACCTTCCAGTAAACACTGATGCCTCCAGTGACACCACACCAACCACCTTCCAGTAAACAGAATACGAAATGAGAGAGGATCCCTACCCGGCAGACTGGTACCACACACAGTTGGATGGCCAAATGGAATAAAGGTTGTACTCGCAGTGCTTCAACGATGGGCGACTTCGATGCCAGCATGGCGGCGATCCCCTCCTGCACTTAGCTCTAATGAAGCTTTTCTCAGATAGTAAATGAAGTGTGAACTGGTATAAGGGATTCCGTAGAGAACTGCATGTACCTGGCAGGAATTCTGGTCACGCTGGGGAACGAATGCCACTGACCAACGCAAGATACACTGGGAGATAACTTTTTCCTTCTGTAATAAATGGACCATGAAGAGTTTGTAGGTGAAACGCAGAGTAAGACTGCAAATACACAGAGGAACTTCACTTTCGCACAACTTTACACAATTAGCGTCCTACGAGCCGACACTCAAACTTAAAGATCTGATAAAGTCCCCAACCGACATCAAAGACAAACTAATCCTTAGACATTTGGTACAGAGTTGCAGATATATGATACAAAGCTGTAAATATTTTCCAAAATATCCTTCGTAACACGAGAGCATCTTGAGGTCACCAGAAACACAATTACTGGGGAGAATGTAACAGTTGTAACGTCTCCTTTGTCACCTTTCATACCGTTACCCCTGGTATTAACAGACACTGCTCGTCACAGCCCATAAATCGACCAGTGACTTTCCTAAGCACATTATTAGACAATCATTCATCTAGTTCACAGATAAATATTAATACACTAATGGCTTCATGTTCTCTGATGGTGTCAGGGATGATAATCTCAGTAATGAAGGAATATATATATATATATATATATATATATATATATATATATATATATATGGCTTTTAATCGGACACTTCACAGTCTGGTCAAAAGCTAGATCATCATATCCAATGGTCGTCACATCAGTACAAGCTAAACCAACGGTTCATTTATATTTCCTGTATTTACAAGTTCTTGTATCTTGCCAAAAGATTTATCATCATAACCAATAATTACATTATAAAACGAAAAAAAAGAAAATTCAAAAGAGCGGGACTTTATCACCATGCACAATAATAATGATAATAATAATAATAATAATAATAATAATAATAATAATGATAATAATAATAATAACAATAATGATAATAAATAATAATAATAATAATAATTAATAATACCAAAGCCTGAGGGATATGTTGATCCTGTTCCCTATGTCTGACGTACAAGAAAAGTATAATTAGGAAAAGTAACTTTTCCTAGAGCTAAGAAGAAGACTTCAACCCTTTAACTTTATATAAAGCACACAAAAAGTAGAAATTCTAGAGGAAACAGTTGGTAGACTTCCACATACGAGTAATCAGCTCTTACTTAATCTCTTTGGCTGTGTACTTGGCTGAGCTCCTACACCAGTGTTGAACTCTTACAAAAAAAAAACACATTTGGTTAAGTCAGACACAGTCAGTCTCGATCATCTTACAAAATGATACTTATATAAAGACTTTATGTTACGTGTAATGAGATTAGGTTTGGTGATATGGGTTTAGTGATATTGATATTTCCATATTTCTTTTGATCTTGGAGGCTAATATCAAAGGCTTTCGTCCCTTTCTAGACCTTGTAATTACCGCTTTAACGCCTTCCATTCATCAGGAGGAAGGCTGAAGCCAGCTCAATGGAACAGAGGAATTCAGACACGTATGATCCATTTCCATCATTCCAGGCACACAATGCAACTGATTATCATTCTTCCAGGCACATACAATAAGTCCAGGGACTGGAATCATCCTCTTGCACCGAGAACCATAGATCATCATTTTCATGCAGCAGAGACGGGAACTGCTCTTCTTGAGGAAAATGACATGGTAATTGATAATCTTTCCAGGTAAAAGATGCGGAAAGGGGCTGGGACAGAGGGTTATTCGAGAAGAAAAAATCAGATTTTCTTCCAGACCAGATACTTGGTTACCACCCTTCCAGACCAGATACTTGGTTACCATCCTTCCAGACCAGATACTTGGTTACCATCCTTCCAGACCAGATACTTGGTTACCATCCTTCTAGACCAGATACTTGGTTACCATCCTTCCAGACCAGATACTTGGTTACCATCCTTCCAGACCAGATACTTGGTTACCATCCTTCCAGACCAGATACTTGGTTACCATCCTTCCAGACCAGATACTTGGTTACCATCCTTCCAGACCAGATACTTGGCTATCATCTTTCCAGACGAGTTACTTAGGTACCATCCTTTCAGAAGAGACATTTGATTACCATCATACCTGAAGAGATAAATGCCTACTTGACTTTCATTCTTCCAGGCAAGACATCTATCTAGATATCCGTCATAATGTCAAAAACGTTTCATTACCATTATTTGCAGATCGAATATTTGGTCATAATGATTTCACATTAGAGGGGTTGCAGCCTTCCTCCAGACGAACTGCTTGGCTGTTCATTTCTCCAGGCAGGTAAAGGTCGTTATCATTACTTAAGACGAAGACAGGTGCTTATCACACTTCCAGGAGAGAGCTTTGCTTATTTTTCTTTCATCTAAGATACTTGGTTGGGTTCCTCCCGAGCACGACATAGACACTGGTTGTCCTTCTTCCAGCCAGAAACGCATAGTTATGGTTTTTCCAGGCTGGAGACTTTTTTATTCTTCCAAGAAGAGACAAACGGATATCATTCTTTTTTAGCAAACACTGGTTGTGGCTGCTTCAGTACCAACACACAGACATAAAACTGATGACTCATCTTTCCAACTTAAACACTAATTCTCAGGTACGGAGGGAGTTGGTTATCTCCAGGAAAGCCTGATACGCTGGTCATCCTTTTTCTAGGTACAAATCATGCAATATTTGCAGCAAAAGGAATGACGGTATTTTTACTACAATGTGAGTGGCCGTCGCTGTCAAGATCAGAGGGGCGAAATTACTCTTAAAGAAACGGATAAATTGTCATTCTTCTAAAGCAAATAAACGTGATTGTCATTCTCCGTCGACATGCTTTCCACAAAAAGACATGAGGTTACCATCACTCCATGAAAATATATATTAATATTCTTTGCACAAGTCATGGGGTAACATTCCTCCAGCTACAGAGATTTCTCTCTCATACTTGTAAGCTGGAGACATCCTTATCATCGTTACAGCCGGGTACATGTAAAATATTACCCATATTCACATGGATTTATCCCAAGTCTCCCGGGGATTAAGAGCAACACTGCTCATCATCATCATCATCATCATCATCCAGGGCCGACCATCATCCCTGCTGGGGAATGCCACAAGATCATCCCGCATGGAACAAGAAATTGCCTCTCTCACCAAACTGCTCATGGCAGCATTCCAGAAACGGGGTCACGAGGAAATAAAATCAAGAAATAATGAGATCAGAGCTGGAAATAAAACCATCCAATCAGAAAGCAACAAAGGGTCTTAGAATTCTGATTGGTCGTTCAGCTCTCTGCCTCCCAACGAATGACCGGTCTAGTCTTGGCTACAAGGACGATCGGGTTTCGCCCAAACGTGTGAGACGGAGCTCAGACGATGGGGTTTCGGCCGAATGGTATCTCTGGGGTTCAAACGACCTTCATAGATCAACTGAACAATTTTCATTTTTTGCTTCTTTTGCGTTTTATTTAAGAAAACTGACTGGTACAGTAGACGGCAATGAGTCATTCAGTATGAGGAAGTACGTAGTTAATGGAAGATGAGCAGAGGTGAAGAAAACTATCATGTTACTTTTAACATCCTGGTCACGTTGCTACGACCCTCAGAAGGCCTGCCCTCTGACGTCATCCTTACGGGTGAAGTCAAATGCCAGGCCATCAAACCCAAGACTCGAACCATCACGCTCAACAGCGTCTCTGTGATCACAGAGATCCCTGTTGATGATGCTGATGATGTTAAATGAAAAAGTTTAAACAATAAGACAAAATATATTCCGTCACTACTGAAACAGTTTCCATCAATTTCATATTATCAAAATACATCGAAAAATCTCCAGTGCAATCACCTCCAGTCTACCTGAGGATCTCTGTATTCATCTACTGGATGACTCCCGCCGTTAGTTAACTGAAGGATTCTCTTCCTTAACGTAATCAAAGGATTCCCGTCACTAATTGCTGCCGACCCTCAGAATATCTGGAAGCTGACTGTATAAGAATTTAATGTTTGCCAGACTCTTCCTGTCTGCCAAACTGTCTCCCTGTCTACCTTTCCTTCAGTTCTCCCGTTCATCTGTCTCTTACCTGTCATCCCGTCCCACACACCCTCCCTGCGCCAACCTCAGCCTCCTCTTCCCTCTCTATCCTCACCCTGCGTCGTTCACGAGGTCCTCCTCCTCTACGACTCTACCTTTGACAAGTCTTCTAAAGAACCATGATCCTGGGGCCTGACCCTCACTGACGGGCCGAGAGTCTACCAGGGGCGTCCTTTCTGGGGGAGGGGGGGGGGGTAGCCCTCATTGATAGGCCTCAAGAACCCACCTGGGGCGTCCACGTCTGGCGACATGACCCTCAGTGACTAGCATAATGATCCTACCAGGAGATGATGATGCTGTACTTTTTCTTCTCCTCAGTAGGTAAGGAGGGCCTTATGACTCACAACACACCGGTCAGTAGAGAGGACCTTATCATATCCCGGTTTTAGATAAAATTCAGGCCAACTAACGACTACCTGCAACCCATACGTCTGGCTTGAGTGATCGCTTCTGAGACAACTTGGCCAGTTGCGAGGGACACTGCCACACACCCTGTGTGCCTACTTGTTGCTAAAGCAGCAAACTTGGCTCATCTCTCACTCGGGGAGACCATCTGCTCAGAGGAAACGACGCTGATATCTTCATATTCTTTACAGAAACAGGAAATACAATCTCTGCACGCATGACATCAAAGTTTCCCATCAACTGTCAACATGCAAATTAATTTCCCTGCTTTCCTCCTCCTGGCTTGGACGTAGATTTGCGACATAAGGTTTACGATAGTAATGGTTTGCAGCCAGAGCCACCATTCAGTATCTCACACATAGAGACAGACAACAACAATATCACGCCACCTTCTGTAGCTCAAGTCTTGTTTATGGTCGACAGCCGCAGCCATAAAGGGGACCACAAGGGCCCTTCATTCTCTCAGGATAATAGTATATGTATCACTAGAGCACGTCAAGAGGAAGATCACCATCTGTATCCCTAAAGAATATCGTGAGAAAGATCGGTATCTGCCTCTATCAGGATATCCTGACGGAGTATATTATCTGATTGTGTATAGTATCAGTGTCTCTCCAGGATACGAAGCTCTGTACCTTGTGATGAAGGAAGGGTTCTGTTTCCTTCACTACAGGAGGGAATCTAAGGCTCCCGACCAGTGGAGTAGGAAGTTAGGACATGTACACGAGAGTACACGGCTGTACACAGAGAATCCTGATAACAGAAAATCCGATGACTGAATTTAAATGCTTAATCATAGTATAAGTATCTTAAATTTATGATTTGCATACATGGAGACAAGACACTACAGCAAAGGCTCCTCCTCACCCATCACTACAGACGGAGACACAACAGTAAAGCAGAAGGTTCCTCCCACCCACCACAGCACAGCAGAGCAGTGGGCGAGGGCCACAGTGTCCGTGGTTCTGGGAACTGTGCCAGTGGAAGGGATGCCACAAAACACAACAGATGATAGCGGCTCAAATGTTCACCCACGTCTTTGTTCCAGAGACGTTTCAGAATAAGTTAAGTTCCAGGAACGACTCAGCTCAGCACCATTTCCAGGTGGGGTTAGACCACACGACACCTGATTCTGGGGAAGCTATGGTGTGTGTGTGTGTGTGTGTGTGTGTGTGTGTGTGTGTGTGTGTGTGTACAGTCGTGCCCAGGGTCGTACCGTCGTGCCCAACGAGTGAAGACCGAACACTTCAAGAGGAGACAGACAAACAGAAGGTGGTACCTGTCGACTACCGACGATCGAAAATCAAATTTTATTGAAGTAGAAACAATGTGTAGTACTTCCTACATGAGAGAGAGAGAGAGAGAGAGAGAGAGAGAGAGAGAGAGAGAGAGAGAGAGAGACAGACAGACAGACAGACAGACAGAGAGAGAGAGAATTGTTGTATCTAATTATCTATTTCACAAATGTTAAACATGCTGTCTGTGCCCCATTGGGAAGGAACAAGCAAGCCTCGTTCTTTCATCACATGTTAAGGTCAACGATCATCAACAGGAGCAGTTTTCTCAGCAAGTGAGGACGCATTTCTTCACACTATTGCAGTCATTACCACATGATCATCAGGCAGGGTAGTACAATTGCTTCGCAAGTGATTACATGTGATTCGCCGATCATTATCAGGGGGTGAACACGTGGTGTCAAGCCCAGGGATCATTATCAGGGGGTGAACACGTGGTGTCAAGCCCAGGGATCATTATCAGGGGGTGAACACGTGGTGTCAAGCCCAGGGGTCATTATCAGGGGGTTAACACGTGGTGTCAAGCCCAGGGGTCATTATCAGGGGTTAACACGTGGTGTCAAGCAGGGATGGTGTCAAGCCCAGGGGTCATTATCAGGGGGTGAACACGTGGTGTCAAGTCCAGGGGTCATTATCAGGGGGTGAACACGTGGTGTCAAGTCCAGGGGTCATTATCAGGGGGTGAACACGTGGTGTCAAGTCCAGGGGTCATTATCAGGGGGTGAACACGTGGTGTCAAGTCCAGGGGTCATTATCAGGGGTGAACACGTGGTGTCAAGCCCAGGGGTCATTATCAGGGGTGTGAACACGTGGTGTCAAGCCCAGGGGTCATTATCAGGGGGGTGAACACGTGGTGTCAAGCCCAGGGGTCATTATCAGGGGGTGAACACGTGGTGTCAGCCCAGGGGTCATTATCAGGGGGTGAACACGTGGTGTCAAGCCCAGGGGTCATTATCAGGGGGTGAACACGTGGTGTCAAGCCCAGGGGTCATTATCAGGGGGTGAACACGTGGTGTCAAGCCCAGGGGTCATTATCAGGGGGTGAACACGTGGTGTCAAGCCCAGGGGTCATTACTGTGGAAGTTCTGCTCGGGACCCCCCCACCCCAGGCTGCCACTTGGTGTACACCGCCACAGCAAGTCACGACGGAAACCATTTTCAAAGTCGGTGACTTTCTGTATTAGTTATTGTGGCCAGGATGTTAGCAAGGTGACGTGATGCACGCTAACATCGACCTGCAACAGCTGACTTCTGAAGGACATAAACAAACATCTGCTAGAAGCTAACATCTACTGGAGGATAACATCTGCGAGAAGCTAACATCTACTGGAAGATAACACGTTGGACGCCAACAACTGTTTGACGTTAACTTTTGCTGGGCAATAACATCTTGGGGAATACAACATCTAAAGTTATTTACACAAATACAACAGGTTATACGACTGACACAAGATATGTCAAAGTTGTTTTTATAGGGAAGACACAGAGGAAGACAATATGTTGGAAAGTACTTCAGAAAAAATACAACAAGATGAGGGAAAAGTGAAATGTCATTATCAGTCTATATGGCAGCCACAGACATCACTGTGCTTCTCTGTGTAGCTTTGAGCCAAACTCTGATAAAAAACAACTACGAATGTAAGACACGTAAGCCTTAAGTGCATGACGTCACGACCTTGGCTACGATGGACTGGTCTTTGACCTGACACCCAGGGGACAGGTCAAAGATCAAGTCATCATACCCAAAGGTCGTTCGCTGATACTCAGGGACCATACCGTCCTGCTCAGTGGTCGTACCACTCTGCTGAACAACCCTAACGCCAGACACAAGGGTCGTGTCGTCGTGTTCACTGGTCGTACCGCCGGGTTCATGGATGGTCTAACTGTGTACTCTACATCATGGTCGGGTATCAACCTAATGAAAATTGATATTTATAAATGTAACTATAATGATGACTATAACCTTGCTTACAAAATTGTTTATTTCAATTTAATATTGGCTTGTATCAGAGTTCCTAAATATAATCAAAAGTGAAACAATTTCATTCACGTCATTGCTTCACTGATCATGATCACGGGACCAAACCTGGCTATCGTATGTGACGTGGCAGCGGGCTAGTGTTCTCTGGTGTCTGCTTCAGTTCCTCGTATAAAAACTGAACGAAAGTCTTAATATATAAAGTATACAACACTTACGTTCCCTCACACAGAACCTTCAACAATATTTCTGGACATGAATCATGGCCAAGCGATTAAAAGTTCCCGCATACTTTGGGTTGGAGGCGAGAATTTACTTAGAATTATGTGTACCGAATGTTTCAGTCATCAGCAGATCTGCTTCATAAGACCATCCAAATATTTCAACTTGATAAAACATCTAAGGAATCTCTGAAGTTATTATGGCAGCACACTAATACCTACAAACTGTGGAAGATATACGAACATTTGGGTCGTGGACGAGTGACCAAAAATGATTATATGGCAGTTTTTACTTTCCTTTTTACGTTAGAGGTTCCGGTCACGGATGATAGTCCACATTAAGGCCGGACCTTGATTGAAGTACAGAGAGAATTATGAAAGGGAAAAAGAAGAAACAAGGGAAAGTATTTACGTGTTTCGGACAAAGTGAAAAACTTGTCTTTTAAAGTGTGCGGCAGTTCATAGTTATCAAGAAAGACATGATAAGAAAGAGAGTTCCAAAGCTTCGATATGTAGGGAAAGAAACAGTTATCAAAACGGCCCACCCATGAGTTGCAAACGGCCCCAGTAATCATATGACGCAGCAGCTTGCCAGGTATTTACATGTGAACACGTGACAACTGTTTTGTGTCGTAGCTAAATATCCGAAAACAGAAGAAGTTTTTGGTTTCCATCCCTCTTGAATGAATGGAAGTAAATGTAAGAAGATGTTCGTCATCAAATTGCTCTAATATTAATCCTCATCACCAACTCAACAGTTCAGTGAAGAATATCATTATTTGGTTGTGTTAACATGACTGATCATCCATCCTCCTGTCAGACTTGCGATGAAAATGAAAATATTTGTAAGTGTTCATGACGTCATATACACTGGTGAATTTCAGTCTCATTCCACCAGAAGATTTACAACACACCGATAAAAACGTGAAATTATCTAAAGCGATTGTAAATTTCGCTCAAACATGAGGTAATTTTGCTCCATTATCTTGTGAGGATTTCCACCACTGCAGCAGATACGTTAAGAGCGGGAGCAGGAGAGCCCCGGGGCCCGGCCAGAGACACATCATTACCTGGCAACATTTTCTCAACTTGTAATTACTTACAATCTGTACAGGTAAGTGAAGATTCCATCTCATCCACTTACTCGAACAGAACACACGCTCTCTCACTTACGTCACTTCCGGCTGCTTGGCCGCAATGCAAAACTAATTATGATCATAGTTTTACTATAATTACCCGAGTTAATTACCCGTCTGTAAGAGTCAGTCTACTGCCCTTCAGGTCAACCTGAGAATGGTTTCAACAAGTTGCCTTCAATTCTAAATGATCGTTTACTCTGAATGATGTTTAATTTGTACAAAATATTGATTTGATAGAAAAAAATGTATTTTTTCTAAATACGTGACGCAAAGGTAAGCTAAGCTGGAGTATTATATTTACCCAACTCACGTCATGAAGACCCAGGTACAATTGTAAACTGCCAGTATTCCAGATACGATCTCTCTCTCTCTCTCTCTCTCTCTCTCTCTCTCTCTCTCTCTCTCTCTCTCTCTCTCTGTTACAAGGTCTAGCTGCTAAGCCTGAGAAAAAAACCCCGAAAAGTCTTAACAATCCCTGAAATCTTCAACAGGCTTCGACAAGCCCACAGTAAGCTCCGAAAAGCCTGGGCAAGCTGTGAAATGTTTACCAAGCTCCGACAAGCCTCCGTGGGCCCCATCAAGCTCCCAGCAATTCCGTCCAGCCCCAACAACCCATGACAAACCCTAACAAGCTCCGCCAGGCCCACGGACGCCTACAACCACCAAGCCATCAAGCGGAAAAACTTGTCGAGGGAACCCGTGACGCGTGTTTTTGGTAACTGTGAAAAATAATGACAGTCAGACTGGAGAAATTATGGCTCACGAATGTGGGTGTTGACAGGCGTGTAATTTTCCTGATGAATATAATGTACGGGTACAGATGGATGAGCCAGGGTAATCAACAGATGCAAAGGCACAACTCGTCAAACAGATGAGTCTCTATGAATCTCTGCCGTATTCATCACGTGACGATAATGTTCGCCTGAAGGGAGACTGGAGGGGCGTTCATCAGAGACTGAAGGATCTGAAGTTATCTTCACAGTCACGAACAACACGCACCAGCACATAAACTACGAGTGTTGCTAAAGCTATCAGTAATTACCTACTTGTAACTACCTAATTGTGCAGTAAGGCAGGTGGTTCTAAAGTCGTGAGACAACATCTCTTAAATTTTTGTGTAATCATCTCGTTGTACTATACAGGATGGAAGTTCTACACTCTTAGGACCCCCATCTCTGGAACTTTCTCGACTATGATACACCTTTCTTAAACTTCTATTTTCACAATTTCATTACTGAGTTTATCTTATTCGTACACAACTCTTACAACAAAGCAATTCTTTGTTACATCTTTTCTAACATGTTGTTTGCTTAATATCATGTTACGTCCTATGGGTGTCTTATCCCACCATCTCGAAATTTCGAAGAACTATTCACTGATAACTTCATCAAACTGGTTAAAAAACATTCAAGTTATAATCAGGTCACCTTTTCGTCTTCTGTATACCATTATGGGCAAATCTAAGGTCTCTAACCTTTCCTTGTAGTGATGTTGTGTGGTGGTCTCTGGTGGAGGGAACTACTGTGTGGTGAATATGGAAAGAAAGTAAGCAACACAAGCTAAAAGTTATCTGTTGTGTTTATAGATGAACTATTCTTGGTTCAAGGTTTATGAGACTCCGTGGATACCAGTGCGTTCCATGTTTGTGATGCTGTCCAGAAACGAAATCTAACAGTAGTCTGATGTCTGTAGGGAATCCAGACTTCGGCATGATCATTATTACCAATCACCAGTCCTCACCACTACCATCATCATCACCACCAGTCCTCACCACTACCATCATCATCATCACCTCCAGCCACTCAACAGTATCACAGCATGAGCATCAAGCGTGACCATTGCACGGAGTGGTACAGCTTGGCCTCCAACACATAATCATGTATGTGTCCACCTCGTGGCTGGACATCAAGTGTAGCAATTTCTTTGTGCAATTATACCGAGGGTAAATGGCCTTAATTTTTCATCCTTGCTCCTCCACCCAGCCAACACATCATCAGCGAGGAAGGCAGGCAGTGCGGACAACGTCGAGGCATTTGTCTTTGTTGTTCACTGCTTCACGTTTCACATTTCGTCTCCTGAGAACTAATGATGTTCCTGACCATTGTAAATTACTGTTACTCGTCTCTTAACTGCCTGAGCACGACAGTACGACACTCAAGCATGACCTAGGATCCTTGTGCATGATGATGCCACCCTTGAACGCAATGGCACGACCTATGGGCATGATGGGTAGTCCTTGGACCTGGCCATTAACGGCACGTCAAGACTACGTCATCATACCCAAGGGTCGTACCATTCGGGCCCAGTTGTCGTTCCGACGTGCTCAAACTTCACATCGTCGTAATCAAGGGCCGTCATCTCGTGGACACGGGGGATACGACCGTGCTCTCGGGTCGTTCAGTCGTCGTCCTGGGTCGTGCAGTTGTGCTCAAGGAGTCGTACCCTCGTGTTTCATGAGTGCAACAATGATGTAACCGATTCACAGCTTAGAAGAATTAATCTGTTTCATTCACACAAACTTCCTCAATGAAGAACGTTTTCCATCTTCATTTACTAAGCAGTTCTGTAGAACTGAAGTTGTCGCCAGCAAATAAATGGGTTTACGTCTGACCAAGTTTTGAATAATCCTCATGGTATACGGAGAGAGAGAGAGAGAGAGAGAGAGAGAGAGAGAGAGAGAGAGAGAGAGAGAGAGAGAGAGAGAGAGAGAGACCAACAACTCACTCATCATGATGCTGTTAATCATAGAATGTATCATCTCTGCTCTACCCTCCCCACACATGCACTGGTGAGGTCTTGTCTTCCTCCTCCTCACCTGCGCCACCCGTGCCAGGCCACACACACCTCCTCATCTTACCACCTCCGGCCACCTGTTAGCAGCTTCCGCCCCTTAGTGACAAAGATTCGCTGGACCCAGATATTTTCCATGAAATTTATAAACTGGTTATGAAGACAGCCACACTGCCTGACGTACACAGTTTGATGAGGTTGCTCCTTATCATGTCCTCTGTGTTTACATCCCAGACAAGCCCCTAACAGGCTACACACATCACTGATTTCAATTTTTATTTGTAACAGTTTATCACACATGACTGCCGTCTCATGACTCTCCAAGCCCTCATGGTGATGAGTGACCTGGTGAAGGTCACAGCAGCAGGGCCAGGAGAGATGTATGAGGCAAGATGCTAGGTTATGCTAGGTTAGGTCAACTAACATCATGATACGTAAGCTTGGCTAAACCACCTTAACTTGGCTCGGTTACGGAAGCAGGTCAACTTACCCTGGCTAAGTCTAATTCGTGTGGGTTTGGCTAGTCTGAGATGAGAAAGCAAGGTACAATAAACTGTAGTGTCATCCTCTGTCCAATCAGCGTACACAGTGGGATCGCAACGGGTGGTTCTGGCAGATAAGCTGATAGAACGTGTGTAAGAATTTGAAACTTGAACAACCCAAACCTTGAACTGTAAACACAAGAGTTAAATACAATATTTGTTCATGACTAAACCCAGGTATACATGTAGGTGTTCACTGGTCCATATTTTCTTCAACCTGCATGCACGACACATACACCAGAATGGTCCACTGTAAACTATTACATTCGTAAACACTTTGGTCATATTCAAATACAACGTCAAATCCCACTTTTGAGTGCGACGGTACGACCCTTGATCACGACGGTACGACCCTTGACCACGACGGTACGACCCTTGACCACGACGGTACGACCCTTGATCATGACGGTATGACCCATGGGTAAAATGCCGTAACCTAATAGGTCATGGGCGAAAAGTTAACTTTAGCCAAGTTATCACCAATACAGCCTTGTTGTGGGCAAAATGGAATAGTCTCGTCCAGAATGTTGTAGCTCCATGAATCCCACTATACCCTAAGTGGAGCCTGGGAGAGGTTGGGTCCCCATGAAAAGGTTCGAAGGATTATCACACACACACACACACACACACACACACACACACACACACACGAGTTATGATGATAATCACTTTAACACTTTCTTACGTGTGTTCACATAAGACAATATATACACTCGAATATTGTTGATGTGACAAATGTTATAGTCACAACCAGATACTTTCACTAAGCTGAAGAATGGTGGTGAATAAATCATCTAATTTATGATAATTGTTATTTTAATTGTTCCACAGATCATGACAAAGCATTAAACATAATGTAAACATTTAATATAAAATGATATACACACACAAGACAGAAAATGTTTCTAGTCACCACCAATCTACCTGCCTTATATCTCAAGCAGCCACATCAAAAGATAGATTATGTCATTGTTGCTTAATACAATATACATCATTAACAATGATTTCATGACACACTGAACACAAGGCTGCTGTATTCTGCTCTAATTCTAACATGTCACTTTCGCACTACGTTGCTCAAGTAATGAGTTCAAAGCACTTCATGCATCCCACCTTCATAATCTTAGGAAGAAGATAAAAGATACTTTCAAAGATACTGTTGCACCTCTCCTCTGTAAATACCGCCAGACTTGCCACTGACACAGTGCTCCTGTGTACCGCCAGACTTGCCACTGACACAGTGCTCCTGTGTATCGCCAGACTTGCCACTGACACAGTGCTCCTGTGTACCGCCAGACTTGCCACTGACACAGTGCTCCTGTGTACCGCCAGACACACCAGTGTGAGGCACAGGAGGAGCAGCGGTCCGTACACCATCAGACATCAGGGAAGCCATTACATGCCTAGTATACCAATTTCTAATTTTCATTATTAATGATTAAGCTTTTATTGAAAATTTATTCAACGATTAAAGACATTTATTCTTGTTTTGTGCCTTTTAATATATTGCTGGTCAGTAGTCTCAGAAAGAATTACAAAATGAATTTCTGACAATAACTTATCGTATCAAAAGACATCTTGACCTTTTTGCGATAGTTTCAATGACACAAATTAAATATAAAAACCCACCTTTCATTTTCATCTCTCTCTCTCTCTCTCTCTCTCTCTCTCTCTCTCTCTCTCTCTCTCTCTCTCTCTCTCTCTTAGATATCCTCCACAATGCAAATTGGTAAATGATTATGGTAGAACAACCAACATTCAGGCCTCAGTCATGGAGAAGAAAAAATCGAGAACAGTGAGACATTATGAAGGGAGAGGTGGCAACAGACCTGACCTGACCTGACCCCCAGACCGACCCCAACACACATTTAACTGACAATAGATGTTGCTTTTTCATATCTGAATAAATAACAAAACTACAAATATATTTTCTTAGATGTGTAAATTAACCTATTGAGCACGACGGTACGACCCTTGAGCACGACATTACGACCCTTGAGCACGACGGTATGACCCTTGAGCACTTTGGTACGACTCTTGAGCATGACGGTACGACCCTTCAACTCAATGATACGACAATTGGGTAAGCTACCGTGACATTTAACCTGACGCTTAGGGGTCAGGTTAAAGGACACACTATCACACGCAAAAGTTGTATCGTCATACTTCAGGGTCGTACCTTCGTACTCGTGGGTCGTACCTTCGCGTTCATGGGTCGTCCGCGCATCCTAAAGCGTTAAACTCAGCTCATAAAACTCATACTTTAATGACCTGAGTTTCTCCCTGACGACATCAAACAGCTCTGCATGACATGATCATGTGGAAAAATGATAAAGCCATTCATTACAATGGTGTTTTACAGGAGCAATACTTCCTATCTCTCCACTTCATCAACTATAACAAGATCCAACCGTCTAATTAGATGCTCATAAACGTTGAGGCCAATCACACGGTGAGAAATATCGTCAGTTAAATCATATTTTTTGTGTTGTGTGACCTTGGCAACACAAGACACCTGAGTCTGCAACACCTGAACAACGCAACTGACTCCTGAAACCCGATCTAAATACAGAAAACGACATGCCAGGTCATTCTCAGTCCCTCCTGTACGACATAGCAAGGGGTCTAAAACACTGGGCCTCCAGACTCGCTCATCAACTAGGCCTCATCCAACGGTTCGAAAAAAAACTGCTGCACGGTGGGTGCCTCTCCACCGTTACTTCTTACCACCAGAGATCCCTCACCTCCTAGTTGCAGTTCGCCACCATAGCCACATGGAGCCCATCCGAGGTCGTCGAGACCTTCACAAGAATACCCCCATCCCAACCACTGTGAACCAGGTCGATAATAATCAGAAAGATGTGTATCTAACATCCAGCTTTGTACCTATGTAAAGATTACCTGTTGACATCCTCTAGTGATAGTCACACTGTTTACTATAATGTGTACTGCCTCGGTATTAGCCTTAGACTCGTTGATTTACAAAACAATTCACTATCATTATCATCATCATCATAATACACGAAAACACACAGAGCCAACATTCTGCTTGTACTGGATTAAGTGTAGTGTTGACATGTTTTGTGAAGACCATTTGTGCTACAAACACACTGAAGACAGAACGATACATATACACAAGCATTATATCAACACTACATCCTCTGCTTCTCAACTACTGCCACTGCAGCCAACGCTCCGAGGCTACAATTAGTTCATTCAATTTATGATAACACTGTTCTATTATTCCATAAGTTATCGCTGTGTTCAGACCAAGATAATATGCACACGACAAAGTATATAAATATATTGCTACCCCGTCATACTAACTAGTATCTGAAACGAACCATATCGAAGAGAAAATTTTATCTTTGATATTTATTGTCTTACAAACATGTATGATATCATGCGATAAACTCCAGACACTTAGGCTACTGGTATAACTTTCATGTAATATGTTACAGTCAATCTGTGGTCTCACAGTAACATCAGATATACCATTATAGCTACACACTACAGCCAGCAGAGCACATCACGTCACGCTTCTTAATGCTTCGCAATCGTTAGTTCTGTAAACTCCTTCTGCTTTCCTCCCTCATTCCGTTTTCTTATCCCAGCTCGTGTTCTGGTCGGCCCAGTTCCGAAGTGTTGATGGATGAATCGTTCCGCGTTCCCTGTGATCATCTGTTTCCCTCCTTTATATCATCCAACTTCCTTCCTTAACAAAGAATATGTTTCATTCATACGGTGATGAGTGAACTCTACACTTCTCTACTTTTTGCAAATCCGTTTCATTTTCTTTTATCTCTTGCAGTCTGGCCATACTCCATGTTGCTCCGGAGGTCTATCTCTTGAGACTCAAAAATAACATTTTCTATCTTCTAACTCTCACAAAATCTCTCCTGTTTTTAAAGATCCAGATTTGGAGATGCATTTTCAATGGGTCTGATATAATCTAGTGAGGTTCAGCACCTCGGAAACACAATATCTTCCTATTTCTATTTCTAAATCTCCTCACGACTTGGAATCCCATGTTGCACAAATCTCTAAGACTGTCTTCATGAAAATGACATAAGAGTTTTGTTCGTCCTTCCATCCTACGTCTCACACCAAGGGAGGCTGTAGCTCAACACATTACCTGGGGAGTCATATCTACTGTAATCCTCTTTATCAACTTTCTGGTTTGAGAGAAATACTTGACCCATTCAACATATTATATGAGGTTGGTTTTCTTTCTCTTATTTACAGGTATCACTTCGGTTTCTTCTTTTTACAGCTGGCTGCTTGTGTTATGACGCTAGTAAACATTACGATAACGTGAGAAAGATCAAGTAATTCGTAAAAACAATCATGGAATCAACCCAATTTGAATCAAGAAATCCCAGGTGTAAATGTTCAAGGAGATCTGACCAGAGTCTCACCCAACAATAAACGCTTGACTGTTCGTGTCAGGAGAAAGCATAAACTGCCACCCACCTCACTCAGCACGAAACATGAGAGACTGAAAGGAAAACATATTGTAACTATTCCTCCGGTGGTCGTATATAGCGAGCAGTGTGACGATGATAACAATCCCAGGTTGTAATGTTCCTGATGTACTGCAGGGGATGACGCCCTTGTGACCCATCAGGCTCCTGGCACTCCCTGCTACAGGGTCGGGAACGACGCTGACCAGGGAGGGAGGGAGGGAGTGTGATGAAGGAGTGAGGAATAACTGATAACTGGAGAGATGACGTGGCATCTGTGACATGCAGCAGCTGGTCACTCACTACACACTATGATCACGACTCCCACACAACACCCAGCTCCTGGGAGGCAGATAGTGTGATATTCATTAAGTTTAGTTTCCGGGACAAAACGGAAAATATGATTATGTCCGAATTGCTTTTATCACGGCTGGCTTGATTGAAGCGTTTTATAAATCTAATTGCGAGAAAATATCAATATTGTAAAAAAAAATAGACAATTTAAAATTAACAACTTCCACTATGGAAATTAACCACCAGGCTATTACCAGGTTACTGTTTTTCCATTCCAAGATGCTTCATATATATATATATATATATATATATATATATATATATATATATATATATATATATATATATATATATATATATTCTACACTTTCATCTATATAAAATCCCAACTTTTTCTTGTTACTTTTTTCTCACCGCCACTGTGTTTTACCAGGTCAGTGTACAAGGATTTAACATACATTTTTACACAATATTTCATACAACCCAAAGCATTAATTCTGTTCCAAAACTGAATATTCACTGGGAATTACAGTCGTGTATTGCAGGAAAGTGACAATGCCGGAGCAAAAGTTCAAGGTCTGAGGAGGGAATATGTGTGTGAAATTCTGTTTCAATTTCATTGTAACATAAGTCGCTCTACCATGTTGCTGGAGAACAGTGAGGTGGTTGTAGCTGTTGTCTGACCCACAGCAGATGACCAGTAAACCCAGACACAGGTCACACAACACCAACATGGCTCGAATCTCGTTATGATCACACGACAATGATCAAGGGTCGTACTGTCTTACTTAATGGTCGTACGATTGTGATCAATGATCAAGGGTCGGACTGTCTTACTTAATGGTCGTACGATTGTGATCAAGGATCGTACCGTTTCGTTCACTTGTCGTAAGATCTTTATCCAAACTTGGTTATCGTTCAGTCTGAAATGATTATGATAATTTCTTTCACAGCCACGGCTGATCAATCATGTCCTTTCCTCATCCCAAGTCATGTCCTTTCCTCATCCCAAGTCATGTCCTTTCCTCATTTCAAGACATACTATTATATCCCCACGTTTCAAGTTCAGAGCGGAGGAGTGTTACCGAACGTGTTACCTCAGCTGGTCACTACCTGCCTGCCACCCAGACCAACTGGAGCCCGTCCAAACGTCAGCAAGGCGGGAACTCGTTCGATTCTTTTTTTAATTTCTATTATGACTGAATAACTGTATCTCTGCCCCACCTCAGAAAAAAACAAAGATCATTCTAGTGGGAGAGACTGACACACCCACACGTGCGATATATAAACAAGAAGGCTTGAACAAGAATAATATCCTCTCGACCAATGATGACTAGGCAGGTGAAATAAAACATTATTAACTGAAAATGATAAATGAATTTCATGATTTAAATGAGAGCCGGACGTAGCCATGTGGGAGACATGTCGTGTTAACGGTGATTTCTTCATTACTTCAGGATTCAAGTGTTAATACCTGAGGTGCGTGTGTACGATCACTCGTGAAACACAGTTCAATACTGGACGAGCCACACAGCCTGCCAACCTTCATGTATCAACTCACAAAATGACCCACATATCAGCAGACAAATTCTCATTGTTTTTCGCTAAACTTCTTTTTACTTCCCACTATAAATACATTTTACTTAACTCGACAAAAGTTCTTCATTTTACACTAAATATGACTTCCTTTATTACACTATAAATAATAATGATGATAATTTCACACTGTTCTCCCTTCTTTCTTACTATAAATACTCAGTATTTTTCCCCATAAGAAATACTCCGCATTTCACACATAATATGTTGCATGTTTCACACAATGAAGACTGTTTAGTTCGCACAATAAAATACCTCAATTCACATAATAAACGTTCCTTATTTCACACTACAAATGTTTTTTACTTCAATATAAATAGCATTTACATCATACCATAAATGTAATTATTTCTCACAATGAATAGTCCTCATTACACACTGAATATCCTACTTATTTCCCACAGTGTTTCTCCTTATTTCACTTGTAAATGCTACTTATTTCACACAAGCAATACTCCTTGTTTCAAACTATAAATGATACTCATTTCTCTCAACGAAAACTACTTATCTCACAGTGTAAGTGTTCATTATCTTACAGTGTAAGTGTTCATTATTTCCCACAGATGTTTATCATCAGTCAGTACAGTTCTGTCTGATGTGTTGGAGAAGTCAGACACAAACGCAGTCAAACTCTTTACTTCTGTTTTATCTTTTAAAAATTACAGAAACCTGCTAGATGTGAGCGAGTGAGCTATCAGCTATACTACAGTCTGGGAAGAACTATAAAACTCTAGCACTGTATTACTAGACTATCTGCAAGAAAAACTAAGATCGATATTTTGACATATATTGTTCTTATGATTTATCAAACATACAACCGTTTATCACAACATATTTCAACAATTACCTTTAATTTAGTGTATCATACAATTCATTTCATTACCTTTTTCAGATACTGTGATGACACACTACTGTATTTGTTCCTATGGTAGATTATCATACTGTAATGACACACTACTGATTTGTTCCTATGGTAGATCACCATACTATTTTGAAGGTTCGCTTGAATTATCACACTGGTTGTCCCACTTACATGAATTAGTGAAATCATACTGTGTTTGTATTATTGAATCAAAATATCTAATCATCTATTCCATCATATATTTTCTATCACCATTTGCAACACTTTATTGAATCAAATTAGTAAAATATCTTTATTTCTTATAGAAGTATATCTTTTATCACGACATTCCTGGCTGATATCAGTCATCAATGATTCCAGTATTTTTCTGTGTGTTCAATGCCTGTCTTTGATACGTTTACATATGTTTGTATCTGTCTCTGCCTCCCTTCCTCCCTCCTCTCCCCATCCACCCCTCTCTCTCACCCCTGGCCTGTACACGTGCAGTTCTCTGCTATCATAAAAGCATCATTTACCAGACAATGTCAGGCTCTCCCATAATAAACTCTGTAAATGTTCACAAAACTTTGAAAACTGTGGAGAACGAGGGTGAAAACTGCTCCTCCTGAGTTATAGCGCTACTTGGGGTCTCTGCTCCGGCAAAACATATTTTGGGAGATTGACCAGTCTTCCTGCACGATAATGTTGTGCTCTGCCAGGTGATGACTGGAGGAGTCGGGCCCGAGTCCACTTTTTATGTTGGGTCTGAGGTGAGGAGACCTCACCAGGAGATGTTACTGAGCGGTCAGGAGGTAATGTGGGGACTTGTGGGGAATGACTCGTGCATGGTAACATCATGAGAGTCGTGTGAGAATGGTGACTCGTGAATGGTCATCTAAGTTCGACGAGCTACTAGAGGTGCCTTCTTGGCCACAGTCCGCACAAACCTGGCTCAATATTGCGTTCTTGAATGTCACGATTTTTCATACCCAGAATATTTTAATACGTGGCAGGTAAAGTGGAATACCTGCAGGTACCGACCTGAATGCATACAGATGGTTGAGGGACTGGATCTGGGCCCCAGATGCTTACTCCATTTTCTTCGTTTGTATCTTTTGAAATAACTGAATCTATTGCTGTTATTTTGCATTATTTTATGTCTATCAGGCGATCTGGGAGTAATTTTCTGGTGAAGACTGAAGGTGTTGGCCTCCACGAAATTTCCATGAGGAAACAATATTCATCCAGTCTAGATCTCGAGGTAAATTCAGTGACGTAGTGTAGTTTTGAATTTTGGCGTAGATAATGAAGGCTTGAAATGCTTGAAGTGTTTGCCAGCCTTGAAGGGCGATGGACAGACACATGTATATACACCATGGGAGTGATCGACCACTAGGTCGGCTCCCCACCTCACCTGGGTGGGTGGGGAGCAGCCTGGACGAGTGCTGGATGAATCTGTAGTTTTATGACTTTAAAGATTTTCAGTACATTTTTCACTGAAGCAAAACACTGGCATTACTTGCCACTACAATCAAGCCACTGGAGTATTACTCTATCATCTGTCGTATCTACTTCATCTGTCTACATGAAAACACTTGCTACCTCTCCATACTGTACTAAGTTCCTTCCCTTGTAGTGTGAAAACTGTATGTATATAACCTCTCGTCTGTACTGTTGTGGTGGTATATCATTCCCTCCTGAGATCCTGCAGGACTGTTGTCATGATGGTATCTGAGGGAGGGAGGGGGACCCCCCTCATACAAAGGGAGGGAGGGAGGGTTTCTCTCGTATAGAGGCAGGGAGGGAGATGGGCCCCTCCCACACAGAGGTCAACAAGTTCAACAGAGGGGATGGCTGAAGTACTACTCCATTCTTCCCACTGGGTTCATCCTCCATCACTTTTCTCCTTCTTCATAACTGTACCTTATAATCCGAGTTGGCAACTAACCGACAGTTTTAATTCCAGTGTTGCCATCCTACTGATCACCGCTTACTGCATTTATAATCATGGGTCACATTCCATGCATACGTTTACTAAGATTTACTCAGGAACCATCCAGTGATAATAAAGTGTTACTCAATGGTCTGGTTAATAAATCTTCAGGTAATACATACAGCTGAGATGCCATTAAGACCAAAATACTATGGAATGTTCCATCATCTTATTGATCAAATTTCTTGAAACACGTATTTTGATCATTTCATTAGAAAAAATCATTCTAGTGGGAAAAGTTTTCGTGAAAAGTTTTATATTTGAAGTTGTCCTCCCATATGAAGCACATATTCTCACATAAGGAACGCCCTTGTTTCAAATACGGAACACATTCTCATATACAGAGCACGTCCCCACATACGGAACACTTATCCTCATATAAAACACAATGACAATTGTTTTGAGAGCAATTCCGTCATCGTTTCGTTCATACACTAATAAGATCCAAACTCATAATCGTCCTTTCACATTCCATGCACCAGTAGTTGACAATGGCACAGTTTTTACTCGAAGAAACAGCGTTTTCAATGCCAGACCTAGAGGGCTGTTCCTCCAGCAGTCTGACTACTTAACATGTCAATACGACCCTTGAACAGGCAGGTAAGACCTTTGAGCACAACGATACGACCCTTCCAAATGATGGTGTGACCTTTGACCTGACTTTTCATGGACTAGACCAAAGGCCAGTCCCTCACACACCAGGGTCGTGCCATCGGCTTAACAACCGTACCGTCGTGGTTGAACCCCCGTCGTGTTCAAGGGCTGCCATCGCCGCTTGGAAAAAGCCAAAACTGTGATCTACAATTCTGCAGTGCGAGCTTTTAGAACAAAAAAAACAAAACAGATTTTACGAAAAGACTTTCCACAAAACCTTCAAGTCACTATAATGTGAAGTGCGCTCTCTTAGTGAAGGACATGTGAGTTCTACCGTATGTTTGTTTAGGCCATTCCATTGACGATCATTCAAATGCTGGTCACGTTCCGCTCCTGATACAAAGACCATTCATCTGTAAACTGATCCCCCGAACTGGGACTTGTCTAACCTGAGATGAAACCTGAGTGATACAGGTGAATGCTAACACATGAGTTATGACCTGAAGATCATAATAACCTCTTGGTTGTCTTGTGCGCACTGTTCTGTATGTAGTGACCCGGAATTATATCTTGTATGTAGTGACCCGGAATTATATCTTGTATGTAGTGACCCGGAATTATATCTTGTATGTAGTGACCCGGAATTATATCTTGTATGTAGTGACCCGGAATTATATCTTGTATGTAGTGACCCGGAATTATATCTTGTATGTAGTGACCCGGAATTATATCTTGTATGTAGTGACCCGGAATTATATCTTGTATGTAGTGACCCGGAATCATAACTTGTTTGTTGTTATGTACAATAGGGGGGGGGGCTAGGGAGAAATGTTCTAATAATGAAGGAAATCAGTGGTTGATGACGTGTTAGTGATGACCATTTAGTAACTGACTGTGGGTGAGAACTTGTAATTCATGAGTTCATCTCAGATTCGTCGTTCATGTTATCTACGATTATCTGTCACATCCCCAGAGGAACGTAGTACAACAGCCACGCCACAACGTTCACTCCTGCGGTTGGCTCAGGTAATTTAGATGAACTTATGATAAACATTAAACATTACTTATGGTGTTACATACACTTAAAAATGTCTCTTCAGGAGGAACAAAGTCCCGGACACAGATACTAAACCACGCTTTTAAGGATCTTCCAGATGAACATCACGACGGAGGCATTATTCTAAAGCCCTGAGGAAATATTCACAACACCTCAGCCATGAACGTCCAAAATCTAGCCTGGAATTACAATTATCTTCGTCAGTAAACACACAAACTGTACCAGATGTCTACACAGACTCACACGTCCGCCATATTGAGATTTCCAGCAAACGAAAACAAGAACCTGACTTTCACATCCTCCAGCATCTACAGAGCGGGCGACCACCACCACCACCAGTAACACGGACCTGAGATCATATCTCCGACGGACACGGTGATCATACTGCCTTCTTTGGCCTAATGCTATCTACGTTTCCCCGTCATTAGAGGTGGATCCAAGAGGAAACACTAGGTGCACCGTCCACATGCCTCTGGTCCCACCATCACACACAATAAGCCCAGATGTTCAAAGTTTGGTTAGAAAATTCTCCAGCTCCACTGAGAAGCAAGTGCACGACATACTGCTTTGCACCGGTCCTACGGACTCCTGTGCATATCTGTGTTCCTTCCCTACGAGGCTATACATAACGTGTCATCATCCCACCTTAACGAGATCACTACATTAAAGAGGATCAAAACAAATTTCTTCCCCACACGTTGGAAATGTGCCAGTCATTCTGGCGGCCATAGATCAACTGGTACAAAATGTTTCATATGTCACACATAGATACATATATCAATGGTTTGTTTCCTTACGTAAATAAAATATATATATATATATATATATATATATATATATATATATATATATATATATATATATGCCTTTAGATACATCATGTTGGTTGTACAGTTACTATCACAATAATTATTGAGACAATAATGTTTTCATCCTGCTAGTTATGGTTTACATAAAATTTTCGGTTCAGTAATGCCAATTTACTTTTCTCATTTAACTTATTCCCTAAACTGGACGTTGTACAATGTATCATTCTAAAAGGGTAATGGCCCTATAATGAGCTTAACACCTTCGATATCCAGTGTAGTGGGCATAAGCCATGATGGCCCTGCATCGAGTACAAGCGATTCATGACAGCCTTGTAATAAGCTCATCAGTCACGGTAGGCCTGTAATAGGCCAATTAGTCACCCATAATCTCCCCTCCACCGGTCATCTGAGCAGATGAGAAATGACTCTAATTACAAGTTGACAATTGATGTGGTCGGTCGACACTCTCGGGCGTGAGTGACGACACACAACCACGCAGGGACGCGAGCCTCACCAGACCCCACTCTCACGCTGACCCGCCTCCCACGGGCCCAGTGTATCATGCAACGTCGTCAGGCAGCACACTCTCGTACAGGATATACTGGTGCATTACACATGACGCCTGCAGATGTGAGCGATGATGCCTCATTTTTTGTCTATCTCTGGGGCTATCTCGCCAGTGCGGGACACTGCATAGCTTCCACCCAGCACGTGTGTGAGGCGGTGAGGGAGTGTGGCAGCGACGCCTCTCACCTGTAGAGTGTGGTCGTCGTGCCACAGTACCCTCCTGCAGGAGAACCTGAGTACCATCCATGGCCACAGCAGCTGTAGCCAGCCTCGATGTCACAACGCTAGTGATGAGACCAGCCGACTGGTGAGCGAAGTTAACTGTGGCGACCATAATGACTTCGCTGATAGTCCGGCCCCTGTGGGGTCCACCCTGTGGCGGCCCATGATGGCCTGCCCCTGTGGGCTCCACCGTGTGGCCGGGCTGGGGGCGGGGGACCACTGGTACCGTGCTGGGGGTGGTAGAGGACCGGGGGGTGGCATGGAGATCCGAGCGTTGATGGGGTGGGTGTAGGGGAGCCGGTGGTGCTCCACTATGAGGGGGTTACGGGTAGATTCCATTAGGAAGGTGACGTGCACGAGCGTGGCTGTGTGGCACATCTGCCACTCTGGATGGTTACATTCTTGATCCTTACCAGGAGGATCCCACACAGGTGTGTTCCGCAGGTGTTGCCGCTGCTGACGGCTGCGTCGTTACTGGACACGTGTCGACATTTGTTGAAGGAATGTGACACAAAGTTGATCACACTTGCTTCATTACGAAACATCTCTTTTATGTAAGGAAAATATTTCTTATTTTCATAAACGTCTAAATATCAAACATGGCAAAACCGACGACATAGGAAGCAATAAAGCAAATAATTGCACCGGAAAATAAGTGTAATTCCAACTCTAGTGAGAGTCGGTCTCGAGAAATTGAATTACCACCACTCACCTCACCTCCTGCCGCGCTATAATTCAATCTGTGCCCCTGGGGAAAACATGTCAACCTCGCACCTCATCCTTGCCTATCGTCAAACCAATCTGCTACAAAGATAACTTTTCCTTGTTTCCTTCCTGACGCACGAGACGGCCTCTCGTAACAGAAAAGTTTGTAAATTTGTGAGAATGAAATTGACGCAACGAGATTCATCTACCATCAGGTTAAGGGGGCAGAGAACCATATCTACGTCCCCACAAACAGCATCAGTATCTCCCTTGATGCTGTTGTGGCCTCACGCATAATCCAATCACCGAGACTCGTCTTGGCTCAGCTCATGGATCTTCTGTACAGTGTATCACTCCTTCTGCCACCGACCTTCAGGATGGTGGCACTAAACCATGAGCTGGAAGATTTTTGAGACAACATTCAGTGCCGACGCTGATGACGACAACATTGTTGTCAAAATTTTTTCTTTACGAAGAACACATCCTAGCACAGGCTGCACCTGAGAACAAGCCTGATGCTGCTACACCAACTTGCTTAGTTTCTACAAGGAAAATGGTTTCAAGGGAGGGACATCCTCGAGGTAGGACGGTTGTGTGAGGTGTGACCTGGGATGAGGAGGGACGTACACCGTGGAGACCTGGAGTGTACAGTAAGATCTTGTACGTGAAGGCGACTACTTCATGGTGTGTCCCTTGAAATGGATTTTCATTCACCATCATTATTACTACCAACACTGACAGCTCCGTCTCATGTCGCCCAGTTACCACAACACCATTACTCACTGACCCTACGATCGTGCAGGGTAGACAGGTGAGCCAGCAGCCTCTCACGTCCACTGGAAGCCGGCGACCGACACCTGTGCTCCAACATCTCTACATTTCTTCGGTTTCTCAGATCAACTTCAAATGGAAATGATTTTGAGAACAAAAACATGAAGCCAGACCCGCGCCATCTCACACTCGTATCCCGGTAATTATCCTAAATGATTAAAAAATTTTCGGAAAAGACTTTATGTAACGACACCTGAGAGGGTTACGAGGGCAAAGCGACATATTATCTGAGCCTTCGTAGCTCAAATATCTTACAAATATTCCATTTCAACTAATCTATTTGCTTTTCTGCTGCCCTCGCCACACTGCCTTCAATATTTCAAATTTCTTCCGTTGTCACACACAGCCTCGAAAGCAGCTTATGGTCCGGCTTTGTTTATATCATTTCATATTAGTTCGTATATCTCATAAGCTGTCACATACTAATGATGGTTACAGTATACAAGGCTCCAGACGGAGCAGGCCTGCAGGAGTGGCAGCACACTTGGCATGCATGTCTCCAGGTGGCAGCCACCTCATCTGGCTATGATGAAGTGCCATGTTATGTTCTGCTGGAGTGATGGAGAGGATCCCACGTCTCCCGCACAAGACTCCCCCTGTGTGGAGGACCATACGTAACATCACACAAGATGAACAGATAAGGCACAATGGCCAACGCTCCTTCTACTTTTGTTTTAGGATTTTCTATATATGACCGAACGTTATCTTAATCCTTCGGACACTGTTAATGAGAAGAGTCTCTTAAAGAATGACCATACAGACCAAAAATTTAGGATATTTCAGTTCTCTAGTAGATGATCCTCGTCATAGACTATCAGATCCCCTTATCATCTGCCCATCCCATGTATTCTCGTGTACGTCAATGTACAACACTTCTATAAGGTCAAGCATGTCGATCACCAGAGTTCCTGCCTCGACAGTGGAATGTCTTCAGTGCCCTTACCAGTGTGTGTGTGTGTGTGTGTGTGTGTGTGTGTGTGTGTGTGTCAGGCAAGGCGACGCAACATAATAGAAGCATCTGTTCGATGTAGAAGGCATAGAGGAGATTAATGATCTACATAATGTTGTTATGCAGAACGACTTTTAACTAGCCGGATCCAGTAGACCTCTTCCACCACGACGGTACGACCCTTGATCGCCACGGTACGATCCTTGAACACGATGTTATGACGTATAAGAACAACGATACGACCCTTGAGCACGACGGTATGGTTCTTGTGTAGGACGATACGACCCTTAAGTATAATATGTAACATAAAGAGAGTCAATTGTTTCAGTGGATCAATCATTACGTGAGGTGATCCTTCGAATCATGACATGTTCATTTATGACATCCCATTACACACTTAGCACACTTGCTGATGTCTTCTCGCACCAGGGAATTACCCACACCACATCATACCCAACATTCACCACAACACATTATCCACACATCATACCCAACATTCACCACAACACATTACCCACACATCATACCCAACATTCACCACAACACATTACCCACACATCATACCCAACATTCACCACAACACATTACCCACACATCATACCCAACATTCACCACAACACATTACCCACACATCATACCCAACATTCACCACAACACATTACCCACACATCATACCCAACATTCACCACAACACATTACCCACACATCATACCCAAGATACACCTCAACACATTACCCACACATCATACCCAACATTCACCACAACACATTACCCACACATCATACCCAACATACACCTCAACACATTACCCACACATCATACCCAACATTCACCACAACACATTACCCACACATCATACCCAAGATACACCTCAACACATTACCTACACATCATACCCAACATTCACCTCAACACATTACCTACACATCATACCCAACATTCACCTCAACACATTACCTACACATCATACCCAACATTCACCTCAACACATTACCCACACATCATACCCAACATTCACCACAACACATTACCTACACATCATACCCAACATTCACCTCAACACATTACCTACACATCATACCCAACATTCACCTCAACACATTACCTACACATCATACCCAACATTCACCTTAACACATTACCCACACATCATACCCAACATTCACCACAACACATTACCTACACATCATACCCAACATTCACCTCAACACATTACCTACACATCATACCCAACATACACCTCAACACATTACCCACACATCATACCCAACATTCACCTCAACACATTACCTACACATCATACCCAACATTCACCTCAACACATTACCTACACATCATACCCAACATTCACCTCAACACATTACCTACACATCATACCCAACATTCACCTCAACACATTACCTACACATCATACCCAACATTCACCACAACACATTACCTACACATCATACCCAACATTCACCTCAACACATTACCTACACATCATACCCAACATTCACCTCAACACATTATGTAGACGATCCAGACCCTGTGAACCTCCTACAAACCATCATTCGGTGCAGTGATTTCAATGCGATTTGTATAATAATCAAAGTTTACGCTTCTCATCTGATGATCATAATGTTACGTGCCTCACTCAATACAGACTCATCAATTTCCCAAAGATGTTTGAATGGTTCCATGAATTATATTTTTCTTTATCTTTATGCCTGTTCTTCTCTCTCTGTTCCAGCGACGCATCATCAAGATCAAACGACTGAGCGCTCAAGAACACATAGTAATGATATAGGAGGGAAGAGTTTCCAACCTCTTAGTCACATTCTACCACAAGCAGAAGATACCTGCGTAGGATCCATTTTTCTTTTCAACAGGGATAAATCATTCTAGAAGTTTTATGAAATAATCTGTAATGAAATATTTTCTCATTCTTCTCTCTCTCAGTACGTGTTTGACAATATGCAGTTGGCACTAAAAGTGTTTACCTTGTATATATGTACCATGCATGTATATACAAACACACACACCAGAGAGAGAGAGAGAGAGAGAGAGAGAGAGAGAGAGAGAGAGAGAGAGAGAGAGAGAGAGAGAGAGAACATGTGACCACAATATATAGATACAGACATTAAGAGAAACATAATGATCATTTCCAATCACAACAAGTTTTACAACTCATCAACCAACACAGAGATGCAGAGTATCTACATCACCGTAGTACAACCCTTGAGCACGACGGTACGACCCTTGAGCACGACTGTACGACCCTTGAGCACGACGGTACGACCCTTGAGCACGACGGTACGACCCTTGAGCACGACGGTACGACCCTTGAGCACGACTGTACGACCTTTGGATATGATGGTGTGGTATGACCCAATCGTTACGGTCGAAGGCCTGGCAGTCATTCCCAGTGGTCGTATCGTCGTACTCAAGGTACAGAAAGAGGGAGAAGATATGAATGGAGTCAGTGAGACCTTTGTCAGTGTTGTAGAAAATACCCATGTAGCGACTCCAGGATTCCATGAGAGACCGTCATATGTGAACGACAGAACGTCAGAAACCAAGGAGTGAACGTCAGCTGTCAATGGAAGAACGTCAGAAATCAAAGTGAGAACGCCAGTAATTAATAAGGAACGTCAAAGATTACTTCAGTTGCCAATCCATGATGGGGCTGAGCCCTGGGGTGGAGTACCTGCTTTACGCTTAATCACCAGTTTGAAACGTCGTCACGAGGTTCGTCTGTCACGGCGAGATGTGATGGAGCTAGTAACGCTCCTATTAATATCAATGACCATCTAGACATCAGGAGCTTCTGCCAAGCTGGCTAAACAAGGCGACGATAATTGTTCATCTCATAAATCTGTGGTGTTTTGAGACCACAGGGAAGAGCTTATGGGTGAACGTGGCGGTCAGTAGGGCAGTGTTGCGAGTTGATCATCTCAGTTCATCACACACGTTACGTCAACAATATAAAAACTCAGCTGAACCACAACGGTAAATAAAGAAAAAATGTATCTTATATGTTCAACATTTGAGAGAAATTCTTAATGATATTTAACTATTGAAAGCCATAACTTCCAGCAACATACAGTCAAACGAACAAATACTGAGACCAAGTTTTTACACTCTCTACTTCACGACGGACGGACTCTGGCTACGTCACGACGGACTCTGTATGGAGTACTGCTCTCACATCTGGCATGGTTCTAGCCCTGTATATTCCTGTAAACTTGACACAGGTGAGTCGAAAGCGGTCCAACTTATCAACTTTCACTCTTCTATAGGTATTACTGTAGGTATTACTATAGGTATTACTATAGGTATTACTGTAGGTATTACTATAGGTATTACTGTAGGTATTACTATAGGTATTACTATAGGTATTACTGTAGGTATTACTATAGGTATTACTGTAGGTATTACTATTGGTATTACTATAGGTATTACTGTAGGTATTACTGTAGGTATTACTATTGGTATTACTATAGGTATTACTGTAGGTATTACTGTAGGTATTACTGTAGGTATTACTGTAGGTATTACTGTAGGTATTACTTTGGTCTTTGCTGCCGAGAGCTGGCTGCTTGTGTGCCCCCACCACTAGCTAGACCACGCAATACTCGGCAAGCTGCTGCGTCACGTGATTACTGTGTGGCCGTTGACAACTCAAGGATGAGCTTTTTAGATACTTGCTTCTTTCCCTACACGTCGAAGCTTTGAAACTCTATCTGGTCTCGTGTCTTTGCCAATAACTATAACCTGACACTTTTCAAAAGACACGTCTTTCGCTTACTCCAGAATTCATTAATGCATTCCCTTGGCTCTTCTTTCTCTCTCACTCGCCTCTTTATATATCAGTTAAGGTCCAGCCTTCATGTGGACTTCACGTACTCCTCAAAAAAAAAAAATATCCTCTAGCAGATAATCTCCTGTCATAGACCATCACGTTATCTTGCTCTCCCACGTACTCCCACACTAAAGGTATATATAATGTTATCTTGCTCTCCCACGTACTCCCACACTAAAAGTGTATATAATATCACCTTGCTCTCCCACGCTGACAGTATACAGAATAATATAAGAATCAAACTCAAACATGTGTAGCAACGCAACTCTGGCCATCTGTATCAACCCACTTGATATGATCTTGGTGGCAGGGAGGTGTTGTCCCATGTTTGGTGTCATGTCTTGTTGCCACAGTATTGTAAGTGAGGCTAACGTCCGTGTTGAGACAGGAGGGTATCGTCCGTAGAGACATGGGGTATCGTCCGTATAGATACAGGAGAGTATCGTCCGTAGAGACATGGGGTATCGTCCGTACAGATACAGGAGGGTATCGTCCGTGTAGAGAGACATGGATACCACAAAAGCCATGCCATCATACCCAAGGGTCTTACCCAAGTGTTCCAAGATTGTACCATCGTGCTTAAGGGTCGTACCGTCATGTTCACGTGTTAATATTTACGAAGCATTACACAGGTCAATTTGGGTGTAAAGTTTCATGCATCAAAGGATATATCTGCGCCGCTGCTCAGTTATACAGTCCGCAGAGAACTGGTATCTTTCTTGTTATTTAGTTAAACATCTTTACGTTAGAACCTGAACACTGTGTTCACTATCATTATTGATTCCTGAATAGAAAATACGAACATTCTGGGCATCAAGATGAACCCCGGCTCTGGTAATGTTATGATATAAATAATCATACAACCCCAGAACACTTTTGTGGAGCTCCCACACCTTCAATACTGCGCTACAATCAGCAGTAGGGAAGGGAACTGACAAGCTTCCTTGGAGAGAGACGTCTCTAGCAAAGACAGTGCGATCATTTGTGCACTAACGATTATACAATGTTGTCGACGGTGGCTCTTCATTTGTGGTGTAGCCTGATGCAGGTGGAATCCGGTAACACAACTAATTCATATATATATATATATATATATATATATATATATATATATATATATATATATATATATATATATAGAGAGACAGAGAGAGAGAGAGAGAGAGAGAGAGAGAGAGAGAGAGAGAGAGAGAGAGAGAGAGAGAGAGAGAGAGAGTACATGGAGGTATAAAAGATATTATGTAACATGAAATGTTGTAATACATTAACGTTATAACGGGAATTCAGTACAATCTGGCTCAGAGTATGTACGACAACTTCTGGTCATACTGTACGTTACACAACACCTAAAATACTTTGGATGAATTTTGCAAGATAAATGATATGCGATAATAACTTTAATCTTACGTTATAACCAGTTATTACGATACAGGATTTAACATACATTACACTTGACCCGTAATTAACACGTGCTTGGCACAGTGAACGGAGACGAGGCAGCACTGGTTATGTATACATTGTACATAGTGTGTGTACACCTTGTGTGTACATAGTGTGTGTATACTAAGCGCTGGTGCCACATAATGAAGACGACACATAGAGAGTTCCTTAACGTCAGTACCTTGTAAGGTCGGTGGGTCGTTAGGGTCAGTGGATCGTTAGGGTCAATGGATCGTTAGGGTCAGTGGATCGTTAGGGTCAGTGGATCGTTAGGGTCAGTGGGTCGTTAGGGTCAGTGGATCGTTAGGGTCAGTGGATCGTTAGGGTCAGTGGATCGTTAGGGTCAGTGGATCGTTAGGGTCAGTGGATCATTAAGGTCAGTGGATCGTTACGGGTCAGTGGATCGTTAGGGTCAGTGGATCATTAAGGTCAGTGGATCGTTAGGGTCAGTGGATCGTTAGGGTCAGTGGATCGTTAAGGTCAGTGGGTTCGTTAAGGTTTAATGGCTCGATATGGTCAGTGGCTCGTTTGAGTCTGTAGTTGTTTAAGGTCAGTGGCTCATTAGAGTCGGTGGCTTGTTAGAATAAGTGGCTTGTTAGGGTAGGACACAATGTGCGACAGCCATATGGCAAGAAACACCACCTGGAGACGCCGTCTGGTAACGAAACCCAACAGGTGGTAACCATTTCTATTCCAGGTAACCATTTAGAACTGATTACCATCCTCTCTCCTGGCTGAAGAGCCCCTAGATACTATAGTAGTAAAGATATAGACAAGGTTTTCGCCCTTAACACCCGTTCTGGTGGTCCAACGAGCACTGTGTTGCTGAGGAGCAAGTATGATTAATCAACGTTACTCAGACAAATACATCTCGCCAAGGATTAATCTCAGGTCATTTTTTTTCTAAGAAGTTGTTTAGAATCCAACCAAACCACTCTGTTCTTCAACCCTTTCAGCACGACGTTACGACCTCTCAGCACGACAGAGTACGACTCTTGAGCACGACAGGATACGACCTCTCAGCACGACAGAGTACGACCCTTGAGCACGACGTTACGATCCTTTGTATATGACAGCCTGGCGACTGAACTGACCCTTGAAGGTGGGTCAGACACAGGGTTATCGTATCCCTGGTTATAGCGTCGTGCTGGAGGGTCGTACCGTCCTGGTTATAGCGTCGTGCTGGAGGGTCGTACCGTCCTGGTTATACCGTCGTGCTGGAGGGTCGTACCGTCCTGTTTAATAATTCAATGTATATAAAGAAGAAAGACAAGATTGTAATATACTATAATATACTATATAATATAATATACTATATACTATATATACTATATAATATAATATACTATAATATAGATTGTAATATAATCCCTATAATCAAACTTCCTACTTTTTATGAAGCTCATTAATTACACACCAGCATGTATGCATACCAAGCTCGTCTTTGAATCGTGTATGACCTAACAAGTGTATGATAAGTTTGTTTCTCTGCAGTATAATAAGGTCAACATCTGGGTTTATTGCAGCAATGTTTGTCTGCCTCTTGACCATCCACAAAACATGATGTAACTAAGTGATAAAAAATCTCTAAGACACATCAAAAGTTATATATTACCAATAATATACGAGCTGGTGGGCATAAAGATTAAAGAAAGAAAGATACCAAACGTTCTAGATTCCTGCAAACTCAATAGATTTGTATCTAATTCTGGAAAGCAAGAACGAAGCATGGAAGGGTTATCCAGCCAGGGCCAGCGACCAACACACAGGAGGTTCAACACAATGAACCAGGTATGGAAGGCTCGACGTCTCGAGGAACAGACAGCTAGCCCGTTCCTCCGTTAGTTCACATTAGCATGACAGATTCTCGTAGTTAATCTTCAGACGTGCCAATAATAAACCTTCAAAATACATGCAACCACACACACACACACACACACACACACACACACACACACACACGAAAACACCAGACACTTACTCATGTGATTCGTCGTTCCTTTCACAAGCGTTCGTGTCGGTGTGACAGCTAACGAGTACCATGCCAGCAGACTTGAGGAGGGGCTTACCCACCACTGACTGTCACCTGACAAACACCACTAAGGCAAACAGGGTATTACACTGCCTGCAGTGTCAGGAAAACCTCTTATTCATGTCCTACAACCGAGAATATCAGGATCATCTTGAACCAGCGTCTGGACGAGTTTTGCTAAACACCCATGAAGTCAACAAATGACTAGATCCTCGAACATCTTATGTCTGGTTGGCCACCATCGTGAGACCCACTGGGAGTCGATTTCTGTAATGCACTTGAGTCTGTGATTTCCACGAAGACAGGAAAGAGACAGAAACTCAGAGAGTGCAGCGAGTGCCACCAAGATCTGTATAACACATTAAACTTTTATCCAGGTACTTCATGACAGAGGCGGGGGTGTATGCTTGTTCTTATGGTCTGGTTCTAGCTGAATGGTAGCACACAGTTGGTAAGGACCATAAGACTTTCATTGACCTGGTCTTGGCAGATGGTACAGTGAGACAGGAATATGTTTCAGGTACACGTGTTTGACATTATACACGAGGAAGAACCTGAGAGCCTTCAAGTTTCTAGCCAACATCAGGAGCCACCATTTGGCGTCCATTAGATCCACACCATCCTGGCTGAGTGCACGAGTCGAGGATGACACCATCTTGACTCCGTGTACCAGTCGAGGGCTGGGATCCACGAGGTACGTCCATGTATTCTGGTGAGATGGTCCACAGGTACGACAGCGACGTCGACATACGTCTTAGTCTAACTATACTAATCCCTCGAACACGACGCTATGACCTCTGAGCTCACACATACGACCCATGACAGTACGACCTTTGGGTATGATGTTCTAGCCCTTCAGATACGACCCATGAGCATGACGGTACGACCTTTGGGTATGACGTTCTAGCCCTTCAACTGGATCCTAGAGGTCAAGTCAAAGACTAGACCATCCATGATACCTCAGGGTCGTGTCAGCGTACTCAAGGATCGTACCGTCATGATCATGGGGTTGAAGTAAGCTTTACTCACGACCAGAGCATTTATACAGAGAGAACAATGATCCTCTTTCATGTCATAAAAACCAGGGCAATGTGGTCATGCACTCTGGCAATGGATGACCTCGATAGGTTATGATTATGTCCGGGGAAGTGGCTTACTCCCAGTGTCATCGTGAGGCTTACTATATGACTTAACGTCATCCGTTAAGACCAGGTGATACTCAGGACACTTGATCCACTTAGAACTGGGAATCGAACCCACGGATTGCTACCAGGATGGTAATAATGATCTCAGCTACGATGAAAAAGTAAACCTGAAGTTGCCAAAGGTAATCCGCAAGTCTCTCTCTCTCTCATATATATATATAATATATATATATATATATATTTTATCCCTGGGGATAGGGGAGAAAGAATACGTCCCACGTATTCCCTGCGTGTCGTAGAAGGCGACTAAAAGGGAAGGGAGCGGGGGGCTGGAAATCCTCCCCTCTCATTTTTTTTTTTTCCAAAAGAAGGAACAGAGAAGAGGGCCAGGTGAGGATATTCCCTCAAAGGCCCAGTCCTCTGTTCTTAACGCTACCTCGCTATCGCGGGAAATAGCGAATAGTATGAAAAAAAAAAAAAAAAAAAAATAATATATATATAATTATATATAATATTATATAATATATATATATTACATGAGAGAGAGAGAGAGAGAGAGAGAGAGAGAGAGAGAGAGAGAGAGAGAGAGAGAGAGAGTTTTGTAGCATACAGTAAACCACCTGACCACCACTTGCCTGCCAGGGTCGAGAACGGATCTCGGGAGGCAACATGGTCGACGGCCACACGTCGGCAGCCTCACGCTGGCCCCCACACCCCCAGCCTCACGCTGGCCCCCACACCCCCAGCCTCACGCTGGCCCCACATCCCCAGCCTCACGCTGGCCCCCACACCCCCAGCCTCACGCTGGCCCCCACACCCCCAGCCTCAGCTGGCACACATCTCCCAGACCACGTGGCCCACCCAGAACCCAAGCCTCAACGCTGGCCCCGTACATTACCTCAGTCAACGCTGTCCTCACATCCAGCACCACCAATCTTCAACCACTCCAAACTCAACGCTGGTTACCAGTACCCGCGTCCCTCCAGCTGTGTCTAAGACATCCTCTCCCGCCGTAATCCCTGCACTATATGTCTCAATTTGATCGTAACGAAACAATCTGAATTATCATCTCTCCTGTCTAAAAAGTCATTAACGAACACAAAAATTCTGAGAAGAAAAACATTATTGTCTGACGCAACATGTTTGGCTCTTCATTACTTGTTTGTGTCGATGTGTGGGTGTGTTTGTGGGTATGTGTGTGTTTGTGGGTATGTGTGTGTTTGTGGGTATGTGTGTGTTTGTGGGTATGTGTGTGTTTGTGAGTATGTGTGTGTTTGTGGGTATGTGTGTGTTTGTGGGTATGTGTGTGTTTGTGGGTATGTGTGTGTTTGTGAGTATGTGTGTGTTTGTGAGTATGTGTGTGTTTGTGGGTATGTGTGTGTTTGTGGGTATGTGTGTGTTTGTGGGTATGTGTGTGTTTGTGAGTATATGTGTGTTTGTGGGTATGTGTGTGTTTGTGAGTATATGTGTGTTTGTGGGTATGTGTGTGTTTGTGAGTATGTGTGTGCTTGTGAGTATGTGTGTGCTTGTGAGTATGTGTGTGTTTGTGGGTATGTGTGTGTTTGTGGGTATGTGTGTGCTTGTGAGTATGTGTGTGTTTGTGAGTATGTGTGTGTTTGTGGGTATGTGTGTGTTTGTGGGTATGTGTGTGTTTGTGGGTATGTGTGTGTTTGTGGGTATGTGTGTGTTTGTGGGTATGTGTGTGGTTGTGAGTATGTGTGTGGTTGTGAGTATGTGTGTGGTTGTGAGTATGTGTGTGGTTGTGAGTATGTGTGTGTTTGTGGGTATGTGTGTGTTTGTGGGTATGTGTGTGTTTGTGGGTATGTGTGTGTTTGTGAGTATGTGTGTGTTTGTGGGTATGTGTGTGTTTGTGGGTATGTGTGTGCTTGTGGGTATGTGTGTGTTTGTGGGTATGTGTGTGTTTGTGGGTATGTGTGTGTTTGTGGGTATGTGTGTGTTTGTGAGTATGTGTGTGTTTGTGGGTATGTGTGTGTTTGTGAGTATGTGTGTGTTTGTGGGTATGTGTGTGTTTGTGAGTATGTGTGTGTTTGTGGGTATGTGTGTGTTTGTGAGTATGTGTGTGGTTGTGAGTATGTGTGTGGTTGTGAGTATGTGTGTGGTTGTGAGTATGTGTGTGGTTGTGAGTATGTGTGTGGTTGTGAGTATGTGTGTGGTTGTTAGTATGTGTGTGGTTGTAAGGCTGATATCACGTGTGAGTATGTGTGTGTTTGTGAGTATGTGTGTGGTTGTAAGGCTGATATCACGTGTGAGTATGTGTGTGGTTGTGAGTATGTGTTGTGGTTGTGAGTATGTGTGTGGTTGTGGGTATATGTGTGGTTGTGAGTATGTGTGTGTTTGTGAGTATGTGTGTGGTTGTATGTGTGTGGTTGTGAGTATGTGTGTGGTTGTGAGTATGTTTGTGAGTATGTGTGTGTTTGTGAGTATGTGTGTGTTTGTGAGTATGTGTGTGTTTGTGGGTATGTGTGTGGTTGTGAGTATGTGTGTGTTTGTGAGTATGCTTGTGAGTATGTGTGTGTTTGTGAGTATGCTTGTGAGTATGTGTGTGTTTGTGAGTATGCTTGTGAGTATGTGTGTGTTTGTGAGTATGCTTGTGAGTATGTGTGTGTTTGTGAGTATGTGTGTGGTTGTGAGTATGTGTGTGGTTGTGAGTATGTGTGTGTTTGTGAGTATGTTTGTGAGTATGTGTGTGGTTGTGAGTATGTGTGTGTTTGTGAGTATGTTTGTGAGTATGTGTGTGGTTGTGAGTATGTGTGTGTTTGTGAGTATGTTTGTGAGTATGTGTGTGTTTGTGAGTATGTGTGTGGTTGTGAGTATGTGTGTGGTTGTGAGTATGTGTGTGTTTGTGAGTATGTTTGTGAGTATGTGTGTGTTTGTGAGTATGTGTGTGGTTGTGAGTATGTGTGTGGTTGTGAGTATGTGTGTGTTTGTGAGTATGTGTGTGGTTGTGAGTATGTGTGTGGTTGTGAGTATGTGTGTGTTTGTGAGTATGTGTGTGGTTGTGAGTATGTGTGTGGTTGTGAGTATGTGTGTGGTTGTGAGTATGTGTGTGTTTGTGAGTATGTGTGTGTTTGTGGGTATGTGTGTGGTTGTGAGTATGTGTGTGTTTGTGAGTATGCTTGTGAGTATGTGTGTGTTTGTGAGTATGTTTGTGAGTATGTGTGTGTTTGTGAGTATGTGTGTGGTTGTATGTGTGTGGTTGTGAGTATGTGTGTGTTTGTGAGTATGTGTGTGAGTATGTGTGTGGTTGTGAGTATGTGTGTGGTTGTGAGTATGTGTGTGTTTGTGAGTATGTGTGTGGTTGTGAGTATGTGTGTGGTTGTAAGGCTGATATCACGTGTGAGTATGTGTGTGGTTGTGAGTATGTGTGTGTTTGTGAGTATGTTTGTGAGTATGTGTGTGTTTGTGAGTATGTGTGTGGTTGTGAGTATGTGTGTGGTTGTGAGTATGTGTGTGTTTGTGAGTATGTGTGTGAGTATGTGTGTGGTTGTGAGTATGTGTGTGTTTGTGAGTATGTGTGTGAGTATGTGTGTGGTTGTGAGTATGTGTGTGGTTGTGAGTATGTGTGTGGTTGTGAGTATGTGTGTGTTTGTGAGTATGTGTGTGGTTGTGAGTATGTGTGTGGTTGTAAGGCTGATATCACGTACTTAGAGTAAGTCACTTGACCCAGGCTTGGATAGGTAGGGTCACTATCCTACACCCGCGAGAAAGTGTTGACAACTTTCTTATAGAAAACTGTCAGTCATCATCAGGGGAAGGAAGCTAGTGTTCCACCACAGGGAAGTCCTTCCTTCCTCTACTACAGCAGGAATTGTCAACTGCCTGACGCCCCTGAGTGCCACGATGACTCCCTTTGGGTCCAACATGTCCCTGCTGGTCACTGTGCCCTTCATCCTTACTTGGACCTAAGATAGGGACCACTCCTGCCCCACATCCTTCCTGGTAGCTGGGTTCAGCCAGACCTGCTCCTGGTACCGTCACGTGACACTCGGGATCTTGTCTGTTAATGAAACAAGTTACAAATCTTGCCATCGTCATCATAATGACCGGTTCGCCATTGTATGAACGCCACAACCACCAGCAGCCCAGCACACACTCACATCTACAGGAACAGCTCCATCCCACCAGTTAAGAACCTCCTCATTATTATACACTGTACTGTATCAACGCCATCTCTGTATTTGTATAAACATTAGCACATCTGTCTTCCCTTTTCTGTATCCCATCCGTTTATTGTTGCATGCAATTTCTTTACATTTCTAGCCTTTGCATGCAATTACTTAAATAAACCAATAATCATAATCATAATCAATTTTTTTTTTTTCCAAAAGAAGGAACAGAGGGGGGCCAGGTGTGGATATTCCACTAAGGCTCAGTCCTCTGTTCTTAACACTACCTCGCTAACGCGGGAAATGGCGAATAGTTTAAAAGAAAAGAAAAAGAAGAATAACAATAATAACATCAGTATCAATATCATTATTTTCCTTGTTATCATAGTTGTTATTGTTGTGATAACAAGTGGGGGACAGAAATGTATCTACTGGTATAAACATCTCGCTCCCCTGCAGAGGTCCCCCAGCACAGGGACGCACATGGCAGTACATGAGAAAGTCATCTGATCAATTAAGAGAAGACCACATGGAAACACGGCAATAAAACACAAGACGTATACCCTCCTACCATTACAGATGGACACAAGGTGGTAAATCTAGCAAGGACTCCATCCACCAGTACAGATGAAGACAGGATAGTAAAGCAAAAGGTTCCTTCCCACCCGCTACTATAGAAGAAGACAGGATAATAATTCAGACAGCTCCCCTCCACCCACCCATCACTGCAGATGGAGCCAGGATAGTGAGGCACATGGCTCTCTCCACTCACCACTATAGATGGAGACAGAACAGTAAAGTAGAAGGCTCCATCCCTCCTATCACTCTCTCCTACACATCAGCTGACAGGAAGAAGCAACCTAAGAAGGAACACTATGTAGTATACTGAGTGTATACTGACATACACATTCTATAGGAGAGCCCAAACAGAAAACACAATTTTAGCAAGACAAATATTAATACATATTTTACATAGGTACACATAATCATACACAGACCTAAATAAGTAAAGACAGAGCAAACAAATAACAAAAGCCCTATGAATCTGTTGCAGTCAACTGCTGAAGGAACTGATTTGTTTTCTTTGTTCGGGTCTACGTACCTGGAAGGAAAATGATCGACTTGTTACTCCTTGATGGAATATGTCGTGTCAACAGTTATGTGTGTGGCTGGCGGCAGGTTCCTGTGTGCAGTAATGATCGTTGTAAAGTAATAATTCACCTAATATTTAGCCCACGTCACACCATACAAGACTGCGGTCTACGAGCAACTGAATGCACCAGTCACAGCGATCCCTCCGTCTACAGTTAGGGAACTCACCAATCACGACTCTTCCCGTCTCAAACTACCAGAGCAAACTAGCCGCAACACTCGTTCAGTAATTTCAAAACCCCTGCTGATCATCATTCCTTGATGCATGCAAACTCAGCAGCAAAGTACCCACAGAAACCATATTTCAGTACATTAGCAAAAGTTTTTATAAATACAAAAAACAAATGAAACTTGTACAACTAAAGTTATGTTGGGGACAACAGATAATTCCTTTATGTTAAATCGTCTCTCAAGTTTCGAATAGTCCAACTTCATAAAATATAAGATAATGAATAAATGAATACGTAAAATATATATATATATATATATATATATATATATATATATATATATATATATATATATATATATATATATACGAACAAAGTGCATATGAACGCGCTCCTTCATAGGACATACAAACCTTCAACAGCCAGGATCAAACCCCGGACCCCTGTGTAACAGGCGTGTGTATATATATATATATATATATATATATATATATATATATATATATATATATATGAATAATGTTTTCATGTATCTACTTGCCTCTCTCACCATAACGAAGCCGCGTCAGGAGCAAACGAACAATGGCCTCAGTTGCAGACATCCACTCTGGCTGTCATGCAGCATTTACCAAAACCAGCGTCTATCATCCGCAGCCAAGCCTCACACACTCCGCTGTGATTTGAATTATATATATATATATATATATATATATATATATATATATATATATATATATATATATATATATATATATATATATATATCGGTGGTGGAGGAGAGATGCACATATTATTGTGTCGGTTGTCACTTATTTGGAGGTTGATAATGGTTTACTTGTCCTGCCAGTACCACACCACACAACCATAAGGACTCAGGCAACATAGCATCAACAAAGCAGCACAGCGACACACCTCGTTACCTGCTCTGTTAAGATAATCTACTGGTCTTGTTCAGGGAGGTCTGAGCTGCCGCCAGGTAGTTCCAAGTTGTCTCAACTCTCTGGACCTGCTGCCGCTACACGAGAGCTCTGCTGAAGTGCTGCATGAACTCGGCTGACCCTCTGCCGTCCCGAATGTCTGCTGAACTTGGGTTTGTCCCTTGCCTCAGCGTCCACCTGCTGGTGGTCGTGCGTATGTGTGTGCACTCACCTCCTCCTTTAGTGTCCACTGGCTTTTACATACATTATGCTTATGGTCTGTTCGTTCTTAAAACGACCAGGGTTCTGCCAGTTCTGCCAGGGTTCTCCCAGATCTACCAGGATTATGCAAGGTCTCCAACGACCTTAGGTTAAGGATAACCAGCCCTTCAGTGTCATCACATACATACAAAACAACCATCTAAGAGATGAATCAGACAATTCCACAGTTGTTCATTCTAGTTATCCTGTCGACCCAATGTTGACAATGGAGCTGACCACCTTAAGGTAGCCATCAGAACAATACATCATTACCAGCCACCTCCCCCCCTCTCCACACACACACACACACACACACACACACACACACATCTGGTCCAGTAGAAACGAAAATCACATCATTTTCAAAGACCATATTTTGTGAGTTAACGAGTTTATTAATGATGTACGAGTTAATGGTAGACATTTGATTTTAATTACTATCATTATTAGAGTCTTACTTTTAATTAAAGGAAATACAGCGAACTGATATGAAAGTAATATATGTGGTTATGTGGATATATCACTCATACCTCACCCGGCGCTGTAAGTCAGCTGTAACATAATTATAAACACATTAAGAAAAACATGAAATTCTCAAGAGCTCACAAGTTTGTCTTACTAGCAAACGATATTTTGGACGCAACACAAACACAATACAAGGATGATAATGTTATACCATCTTGCTCTTCTCTTGCTTCTCAGATGAAGCTAAAAATACGTCTAAATTTCTGAAATAAAAAGATGTAGGCCAATACTAAGTGTTAACTAGAGACACGAAGACAGATTCTCGAAGTGTCTAATGAAAGCCATAAGCACTACCATCCACCATTACATACCTCAGGGAAAATCTTTCTGCACGCACCACTCTCCTCCTTCACCCAGACATTCAGACAAGATCTACCAGTACCACCCAGGCCGTTCATCTTGTCTCTCCTGCTATAAAAAGCCACATTTCCACGGTCACTTCGCTCCCAAACTTCACAGTAATAAACATTCCCAACTGTAAAGTGTTCCGAAGGTTTTCACTCAATGTCCTGGTGATGCAAAAATGTGAGATTGTACTACAAGTGGTGTGTGTGTGTGTGTGTGTGTGTGTGTGTGTGTGTAAGATATGGTGTCCACACAGACGACCTTAAGTCAATTTTTCAGTGGGTCTTTGGCCAACAACACATTAGATCGTTCTCACTTCGGGCTGATGACAATACCCAATCAAGAGTACCTTCGTCAAGAACCTGGGTCCTCTACCGTTCTATTTAGTCAACCAACCTTGACTCAAGTTTAGCCACCGAACCCTGAGTGGTTGCTTGCAACATGAAGACTCTTACTCCGTGCGTCGCTGAGCGTATGTTACTTGCGTCTAAACTGATGGTCCCCAGAGACCTCACTCTTCACTGGACACACCATAAATGTGTACGGTGACAACTTGTCTTAATGTGCAAATAGGTACCTTCCTGTATCATCCTTGTGTATTACATATATACGACAATCACATGTTTACCAAATAGCTTCGTCTCTTCTATGTATATCAACTGACTTATATTTCTCTCTTGTGTCTCCCCTGATGATGTGATTATTACACGAAAGTGCACTTGGGAACTTATCGTGTTTCATTTTCCCCGTGGACGCATAGGAATATATATATATATATATATATATATATATATATATATATATATATATATATATATATATATATATATACATATGAAATACCGTAAGGCTTTGAAATGAAGACCCAGAGTAATGAAGAAAAGTTGAGAGGAAAAGAATTTTAGTGGAAGTATCAACGCCAACATAAAATAACTAGATAAGCCATATACCGCAGGAAAGATGTCTGCTGAAATATGTGATGGGGTGAAGGTACGAAGGCAAAAGACCGAGAAGAAGAAAGAGAAAATATATGTTGGATGACTTAAAGGCCAGTGAAACGTTATCACGACATGAAGAGAAAGGCTTGAGGAAGACAGAGTTGTCTGTTGCGAATAATTTCCACGAAATTGGACCTGCTAACCAGAATACCAAGGAAGACCGCCTCACCGGACACACACCCATCTGAAACCCCACCACTCCTCAGACATACACGAGTTACACTTTCTCGTCTGCGCTGTAGATACCATCCATCTTCACAACACTAAACTGACCGACTGACCATAAGACGCCTCAAGCCCAAGATGCAACTTTCACGCTGAAGACACAGAACGTTTACTTCTAAATTGTGTACCACTTACCTCACACAGATGAACGGCTGTACCACTTACCTCACACAGATGAACGGCTGTACCCAGTGAACGTGGCTGATTTCTTGAATGATACTTGAACTTTATAGAAGAGGTTCCTAGTGCAGGAGGGCAATATATATATATATATATATATATATATATATATATATATATATATATATATATATATATATATATATATATATATATATATATCGTGGACGTTTAAGACTGACTAGATATTAGCCTGAGGTTTAACAAGATAATAAAAACTAACTTTGTCAATGAAGACGGATGATCATAAATCCCACATTGGCTCTTCAATCAAGTTAAGCAAATTGTTGTTATCTAGAATGAGTTACTCGTCAAACAACATCTTATTTATCCCCATCAAAGCAACATAAGTCATATCTTGTAACTCAGTATCGAATGAGACGAGATCCAGCGTGAGATAAGGTCAGGTAATGTCAGGAAGGATGACCCAGGTGGCGGGTCAGGTCTCCATGACGAAGATAAGACAATCTCATCAATTCTTAACTATAATGAAGTTATCACGCAAGACCTGGCCTTTGTGTGTCACCTGCAGCATGACTGATCTACTGAAAGTTTCCTCTGGTGAACCCGTCACCCTCCACGGCTCGCCTTTGAGGCACCGACCTCCTCCAGGAACGACAGGATCTACCAGAACGACGGGATCCCCAGGAACGACAGGATCCTTGAGGTACAAGAGGATCCCCAGGAACGACAGGATCCTTCTGGTACGACGGGATCCCCAGGACCGACAGGATCCACTTCATGATTACACCAGGTTCCGTTTAGAAACGAAGTGTCGTTGTGTGCAGGATATTCGTGCGTTCAGTGTTCACCATTGTTGTAGGTCGCTATAGTTCAGGTGTGAAAAATGATACGATGATATGCAAATTATGTGTAACAAGACGGAAAGTGTACGCTGCCATACCCTCCACGATCTTACCATATATATATATATATATATATATATATATATATATATATATATATATATATCCAGTCAGGGTTGTTACTTGTTACCAAATAAGTGACAATACAGGTGAAGGGAAACACCAGTGACAAACGTTAGCTACAAAAATCAGGTAATTGATATTGATCTAATCGTCCATTACTACTTTACCGACAAAATTATTCCATGCATTATTTAAAGTTTTTATCAACACTCGCGTTATTGCGCTATGCAGAACTATCTCGGACACTAAAGTAGATATACTTTGGGTAAGAACAGTACAAAAATCTGATCAGGTTGTGACGGTGGAAACTGTGGTAAGACTTTTACTTCAAACTTCCAACACAAACTTTTACGGGAGTCTTAAAACTTTCCTTCTGCTGAAGAGGAAAGTTTAAATGACACCTTTTTCTGTGGCCAAGACTGACACACTCGAAATCCAACCCGCTGTAAGACGCAACGATCCTGGACCCAGACTGCACGACCCTTGAGCACGACGGTAAGAACTGTTTGTACAACGGTTCGTACCTTGAGCACGACGGACGGTACGTTCATCTGGTAATGATATCCTGTTGCTTGGCTAGACCCGTAAAGGTGGGATCAAAGATCGGCAATGTTTTACACATACACACACACACACAAAAAAAACACATCCAACATGTGACTTTTTCTTTAGGATGAAACAGTTAATGTAGTAATGAAAGAATGCCTTCAGGCTGGCAATTAAAGAAGAATTAAGGGAAGTGTTATAGGATAAGTTTATCTCACAACCTAGCCACACTCTCTCATATCTGACAACCTAGCCACACTCTCTCATATCTCACAACCTAGCCACACTCTCTCATATCTCACAACCTAGTCACACTCTCTCATATCTCACAACCTAGCCACACTCTCTCATATCTCACAACCTAGCCACACTCTCTCATATCTCACAACCTAGCCACACTCTCTCATATCTGACAACCTAGCCACACTCTCTCATATCTCACAACCAAGCCACACTCTCTCATATCTGACAACCTAGCCACACTCTCTCATATCTCACAACCTAGCCACACTCTCTCATATCTCACAACCTAGCCACACTCTCTCATATCTCACAACCTAGCCACACTCTCTCATATCTCACAACCTAGCCACACTCATGTTTATGGAACCAACCAAAATTCTCGCCAGGAGTTAACGTTTAAAACTTCATCCACGATGTCTGTCTTCAATCTTCATCCACGATGTCTGTCTTCAAACTTCATCCACGATGTCTGTCTTCAAACTTCATCCACGATGGCTGTCTTCAAACTTCATCCACGATGGCTGTCTTCAAACTTCATCCACGGTGTCTGTCTTCAAACTTCATCCACGATGTCTGTCTTCAAACAAATGACCATAAAGTAATCTTGTATGAGCCATTACGTCTGACATGGTATTTCCAAACCTACACTTTATTTCTCATTTCCCTCATAAGCAAAATCCTCAGCAACGTTTCAGTACAGGACTGCTTGAAGCCTTCTGACATAGATCAGGTTGTCAGTCTGTACAAATCTAGGAGAGCAGTAAACCAGGACAGTTGGGTAACTACATTACACAATTACAGTAGACAGCCAATGGTGGAGACTTAGTTACAGGGAACTCCACCAGGGGACACATGTGGGTCACACTCCACCTGGGGACACATGTGGGTCACACTCCACCAGGGGACACATGTGGGTCACACTCCACCAGGGGACACAAGTGGGTCACACTCCACCAGGGGACACATGTGGGTCACACTCCACCTGGGGACACATGTGGGTCACACTCCACCAGGGGACACATGTGGGTCACACTCCACCAGGGGACACAAGTGGGTCACACTCCACCAGGGGACACATGTGGGTCACACTCCACCTGGGGACACATGTGGGTCACACTCCACCAGGGGACACATGTGGGTCACACTCCACCTGGGGACACATGTGGGTCACACTCCACTAGGGGACACATGAGGGTCACACTCCACCAGGGGACACATGTGGGTCACACTCCTCCAGGGGACACAGAATCTGGGTCACATTCCACCTGGGGACACATGTGGGTCACACTCCACCAGGGGACACATGTGGGTCACACTCCACCAGGGGACACATGTGGGTCACACTCCTCCAGGGGACACAGAATCTGGGTCACATTCCCTGGCTCACTGTCGTGTGGCGGCCGCATATTAACCAACATCCTAACCTTTTTTTTTTATCAGGAAAATAGATTTACAGATATTATTGTTTACAATACATGAGCGTCATCAACCCAAACATTCACGTGACGCTGACGTGGCTACCGACGGCCTCAGTCCGTCTCTCGCTGACAGACATCACAACCAGATGCTGAACATTATGGAAGAAAATTAAGTTTCCTCGTTAAGACATGACCAGAAATAAACCATAATATGAGGGTCAATGATAAGGTCTCTAATAACCTCAACAACCACAGTCATTATGTGTCCCTTGATCACGAGCAGTCAGTGTAAACAGCGGGTCGTCCTGTGATAACATGCTGACCTCCAACTGCGACACAAACATGTCTTCCTGTCATGACCAGAGGACGAGCAAGGACGGTGGCCCACGGTCTGACAACCCCGGACACGTCCAGCCTCCTGGCAAGCACTACCTGCACAGAAATGATCACTCACGATACCCTTGCCTCACCACGACACATGAATGCAGTGAACTGTTGTAGTGTCCTGGGCACATACTGTAGCGACCTGTAGCTGTGTCCTGGGTATATACTGTAGCGACCTGTAGCTGTGTCCTGGGTACATACTGCAGTGACCTGTAGCTGTGTCCTGGGTACATACTGCAGTGACCTGTAGCTGTGCCCTGGGTACACACGTCTTAACAAGACTCGATGGTGGTCACATCCCCAGTTCTCCCTCAGGCCCCTGCCACGTCCACAACCCGGGGAATGAACATGGTAATGGTATTTCGAGATTCTCCCTATCTTCTGGAAAGTCCAGAGACAATATTTTGGCAATGGCATGTGTCCTCCGGTATCTCTCGTGCATGTGGCGTGTCCAGGTATTGGAAATGGTACGGATGCTGGCGCAGGCTCACGCAGGGGGAGTCGAGCGGAGGAGGAGGAGGTCCTGGGACACATACAGGTGCGGTACAGGATGGAGTCGATGAAGACGTGACACCAGCCACTGTGGCTGTGACCTCAACATGGTCAGCCCCTCCCACCTTTACGCCCCACATCAGGTCAAGATGATACAACGATGATAACAGAAAGTAAACTAAATAAAGATAACAAATACACGTCTTACACAAACAAATAACAACAAACAAAATAACACGACACACGTACACAGAAATCCTCACCACACAAACTGACGATGTTGTCAGTAAACATGACTTTCCACCTTCTACAACCAACAAGCAGTTGTGGAGGAACAACGTCATCTTGACAAACAATATTTCACTCACAATCCCCCTACACCCAACCTAGTGTTCTGGACTGTTCTTCACACAACATGAAGTATTACTGCTAACAATGACTTAACTTTTATCGTTCTTCACTTCTTCAAGCAAAGAAATTCTTTAGCGTTATTGTTCACATTCTCATGAATACATTTTCCCATACTGATCTTTTACATATTCAAAACTCACACAACCTAATGTTCCATCACCAACCTAACCTTCCAGTGTGCACTAACCTTTGCTGGCTGCTTTGATATAAGCGTATACAGGACATGTCTCGGCGACCTGGTCAACCAAGAGTTGATGGTAAGAAGTTGATAGTGATTTCGTTTACATTACTCACACGTTTTCTATCTTGATGTGGTCAAGGTATACAGTTCCCTGAGCACCTGTCACTCCCACCTGGAAGGCCGCACTTACCTACGACTCTGATTGAAGTTTCCTCGCTGGTGTAAGACAAGCCACCGTTGTCTTGGCCAACGTCTTTACCTTCATCCTCAACTTACCGACACCTTCATGCGACTACACCGAGACGGATGTCTCTCGAAGCATCCTGGGAGAAACTATTGTCTTCATTTGGCCTCCCTCTCGTCTGGCCCATACTCTAGTAGTTCATAAAATTCGTCTTGTTTATAATGTTTAAAAAAAAGAATAAATAACCGTTAGTAAATCGTTCTCCCGCACGTGGGTATCAATGAATTCATTATACTTGAACATCCAACCTTAACAAGCGACCATCAATTGTACCCAGGCACCACAATGTGCACTCGTACCGCATTAATCGCACTCGCTTATCCGGCCATCTCGATATATGGCTTGGATACACACGATTAACGCACATCGCTGTCTTAACCGTAGCACGCATCAGATGGAGGAGGAGATAACCCAAAATATACTGTTGATTGTAGTCGACAATGGTCATCGCTATGTGAACTGGTCCAGCATACTCATGGTCTATCCCAAGAGTATACTAAGTATACTGGCGAGTAAAACACTTCCTGTATACTGGACCAGCATACTCATGGTCTATCCCAAGAGTATACTGAGTATACTGGCGAGTATAACGCTTCCTCTATACTGGAATCTACAACTAGGCCTTGGGGTGTATTTTTGCTATGTACCCGTGAGATACCATACCTTGTCCGGGGTCAGATACTGACCTGACCTGGCTGTGTACCTTGTGCTGGGTCAACTAGTGACTAACCTGGCTGTGTACCTTTTCCTGGGTCAATTAGTGTCCTAATTTGCATATTCATCTCGTAATGAATCAACTGAATCTACGCGGGTTATGTAACCTTGTACTGGGTCATCCTGGCTGCAAACCCCGACCACGTACTGGCCACCAACACAACTGGAAACAAAGAATTGCAGGATGGTGTAGCTACGTGTTCCTCACCACCTGGAAACTAAACACTTGGCTGAGACCCACTGATACCTCGTGCAGCAGCAGGCGATGGGAATATAGTGCAATCTTTATGGTTACCTCCCTCGACCCCACACCCACACTCCCATGTACAGACCCACACTCCCATGTACAGACCCACACTCCCATGTACAGACCCAGTCTCACAGTCCCATGTACCCAGCTGGACCCCAGTGCCACACTCCCATGTACTGGATTCCACGTCTCCTCATTATGAGGTAACGGTATCATCAGTCTGTGGACGGAGCTACGCTACAACAACAAACAACAACAACAACAACGTGCCATCTGAGAACATCAGATATCAGCAGTGTCGTCACACACAACCATTCTCCTAAAATCTTTCTTGCAGCACCAGGGTTCGTTCCCCGTGACTGAGTTTCAACTCTGGTAGTTTACCCACTTATGACGTCACTCTAATTGGTCAATGATCAGGGGTAATTGACCTGTCGTTTTTCTTTAAAAAATGGCACATTAAACGCGATCTTTCTCTATGCTGGTGAGAGACTCGCTCTTGACGTTATCATCATATAACTAATGACACACACACACACACACACACACACACACACACACACACACACACAGGTCATCCCGCAGTCTTTACTGGTTCAGCCACAGGTCTCGCTCTACACACTGGTTGGCTGTTAACTGATCTGTTTGTTTAATAAAATCATCTTATTTATTTACTTCCTGGCCCACGAGTCCCTATTGAGGCCCCTGCAGCACTCAGGAAGCTGGCCACGTCCACCGGTCGCAGACACCACAGGTCATGAAGTGTTGTGATGTGATGTGTGTGTGTGTGTGTGTGTGTGTGTGTGTGTGTGTGTGTGTGTGCAGGGTAACTGGGAAGTATGTGATGACTCTTGACGTAGTTCATACAACATAAGGTTTCCTCATTATATAACAACCAGCTCAGGACCAATGGCGAGGATGAAATACACGAACAGCTTTTTTACGAACAGATTATAACAGTGTTACAGTGCAAGACGTAAATAAGTCTTACTGTTAAGGGAAATTTCGCAGGATATCAATTTACAGAGACCAGGGGAAGAAAGGGAAGAAAAGCTAAGAATATATTTAGAATATAAAAACTGAATGAAATACAGAGGAACCAGAGGACATGACCCACACACAGTGAGGAAGTTGTATATAGAAATGTAGAGTAACGTAGCGGGAGGTAGAGACCTGGAGTTCTGGGATCATAAGTACAACGGAATTTGTATATACATATCTTTTATAGGATGTTGGCAAGATATCTTACACATACTGCGTTTCTCTCTATAATGTAAGGACGTAAACACATGATCTGTTGAAATGATTCTACGTTAAAACAGAGATTGTAGATGTAAGACAACACACAGTGAGGGAAAGCTAAGGTAACGGTATACTGGTGAAGCGTTGGTTGATAACACATATTAAGACATCATGAGACTGAGACAAGAAATGATGAAACACAAGCCAAACATGAGGAGGTTAACACAAGCCAAACATGAGGAGGTTAACACAAGCCAAACATGAGGAGGTTAACACAAGCCAAACATGAGGAGGTTAACACAAGCCAAACATGAGGAGGTTAACACAAGCCAAACATGAGGAGGTTAATACATTGTTTCAAACGTAGATTGAACACTGAGCACATATTCCTAACAACACTGGTTACATGGGATGAAGCAAAGACAGTGGGAGGACCAAGAACCAGGTGGGGTCCTGGGAGTGTAGAATTCCATCACACACACACACACACACACACACACACACACACACACACACACACACACACACACACACACCTCATGAGTTCCAGATGAAACATCGGTCACAATCAACTTGACCAAACAGCTGTGTGGGGCAACGGTGATCCAGAAGGTGTGATGGTGACGTCATAACGTTATGGGTAGTATCATGTTGAGCTGATGAACGAGTTTGGTGTAGGTGTGGACAACTCGTCTTATGTCCTGTCAGTTTGTGTTTGCGTTCAGGAAACATTACTGTACGACGGCAGGTGGGGGGAACATGTGACGTCTGGTGGTGGAGGCGAGTGTGACGCCTGGTGGTGGAGGCGAGTGTGACGCCCGGTGGTGGAGGCGAGTGTGACGCCTGGTGGTGGAGGCGAGTGTGACGCCTGGTGGTGGAGGCGAGTGTGACGCCTAGTGGTGGAGGTATAGTAACACAAGATATGACGTACATATGAACGTGATGTGAAAGTTAGCCAGATATTAATCTGCTGTCAATGTGCTGAACCAGGCCATGTAAAGCGGTCAAGGTAAACCATGGGGTAGTGTGTGTGTGTGGTGTGAACCCTTGGTGTCAGGACATTATATATGACAGCGTACACATGAGGCCATTGTTTATGTGCATGATGCTATGTAGGTAAAACAGGAAAGGTAATTACGTAGGGAAAATTAATACTATTGTCATTACTATCATTACTACATTATCATTATGATTATTATTATTATTATTATTATTATTATTATTATTATTATTATCATCATTATCATTATTATTATTATCATTATTATTATCATTATTATCATCCTATACCCCCTTGCTATCTCCCCGTCTTCCATTTCAATTATCACAACCTTATATCCTTCCTCTCTGGCTACTGTCACATTCCCGTCCATTTCATGAACCATTCGTGACCAGTGTTGCTTCCTGTGTTCCACTCACCACAAGTTGAGGGCCAGCAACACCTCACTCACGCAGCTCTGACCGTTGCTCACATTATGGTCACTCCTCAGCCCATAATGACTCCCTAGTTAGTCATTTTACAAGCTAATTATGGGCGAGTAATACTGTCGACTCACAACGCACACAAGATGAAGAGGCGCGAGGCACGCCAGGTGACAGCCACTACTCCTGGTCGTCCTGCCGTGGCACCCACACTAGCATGACGAGGAGGGAGGTGCTGCACCATCCTGCTCTGGCGGCTACACTGCACCACGAAGGACAAACTTCCAGTCATACAGTACAGGAAAATATGATTTATGATGATGTGTGTCACGTCTTCCAGGTGGCCGCGTACTGAAGGTGAATCACGCGGTGTAACATGATATATACACGAAGAAGCATATCTTATCTAGCAACAATAATGACGTCACACTTAAGTAGATCAAGGCCCACCTACACTATCACACACCGTCAGCGGAGAACATGACGTCAAGTCATAACCCTACACCAATGTTATGACTCATACTCCATAACATACTGTCTATGTGGAAGTATAACCAGGCAGTTAACACCACAATGACCCAGGCAATTTCTGAATACCAGTAATCACAATAAGGCACAAACATGAAAATGGTTCTCCAGTTGGATGGTTTTATGGGCTGAGTCCTGTGAACTGCCAGGCTCGTTAAGGTCGTCCTAAATCAGGGCCTCACCCAACAAATGAACAATCATGATTACCTTCTTCATTGTTAAAGGTAATTCTAGGACCACGTAGTGTGTGTGTGTGTGTGTGTGTGTGTGTGTGTGTGTGTGTGTGTGTGTGTGTGTGTGTTCTCGATAGTGAGGGCAAGTTACCACTTAAACTAACCTAACCTAACCTATGGTACTTGTATCTACAGCGACAAAAACATGCAACTAACTTCTTGTTTAGTATTTGTTATTAAAGATGACAGTGAGGCAAGCTGACTTGAAAAGCTGAGATCAATTCGAATTCATAAATTCAGACCAGAAAAAAACGTCTAGAGATTCTTATCTTAACTACATTCCCAGTATCGTAGTATGAAACGTTTTAACATATTTCCTTTAAGTTTTATGTAAGGAGCGGCCGTGTATGGTCCTGCAAAAATAATAGTATGATTTATATGCAAATGAGGAGTACTCTACTTAGGGTCCATTACTGACGTTTCTCTCCAGCTAAGTGAACGTTTTCATCATGTAAGTCAACGTTTTCATCAGTTGTTTTAAAAAATGTTTTCAGCTGTTTTATCACCTGCATCGAAAAACAATTTCATGAAGACCTCAGAAACTTCGCACTATATCAGCTGTCGTAAAGTGTTTAAAAGGAAAAACAAAAATATTAGATATGTCAGAGAACGTTTTCATGGAGTCAGTGTTTCCATCATGTGATACTAAGGACACATGACCAACTGGCTCAGAGCAGAGCACGCCTGGCCCACCACCAGTCTCTCCTCGTCATACATATGTGATCTCAGACACACACATAGTAACATCATAACTGAACGTAAGTAATTCTTACGTTTACTATATTATGTAATCTGCTGAGCACGACACTACGACCCCTGGGTATGACGGCGGGGTTTTGGTCAGACTAGGAAGGATCACATAAAGAAAGTTAAACAAGAAACTAATGAAACGACGAGGTGTGTGTGTGTGTGTGTGTGTGTGTGTGTGTGTGTGTGTGTGTGTGTGTGTGTGTGTGTGACGTAATCCTGACCAAGCAGCAGGAGTTGAGGTCGTAACCCACAAGAAACACTTACGGTCACGTTTGCTTTGATCATTACACAACTTTCAAGTTTCAGCAACAGTTGAGGAGCCACAAATGTTGTGAGGCTTTCCCCTCACCGTGCAGGCCTCACACACTCATCCAGCTGGTCACACAACTTGCCCATCGTCACATGACTTGTGTATATATCTACTCATCTCCCAGTCAAACTACATATTGCTGATGCTTCCACAATGTATATATTCCGTCATTTCAACACGCTGCTGCCCATCTCCAGTAATCTCAGCTAATTAGACGTAATGATCACAATGGTTGGGACGAGGTTGTTCTGTTAGCGGTCTTTACCACTTCAAATGTAGTCGATGCGGTTGTGGTGTTGAAACACTACTCGAGGACGAGTGATCTTAGGGGTCAGGAGGTGAGGGTGGTGGGGCTGGCGCACCGAGCGTGTGTTTGGAAAGTCATTGGTAATATACTCACGGTTTGCTCCGCTCGATCTTCTCTTTCTAATTGCCAACTGAAATCCTTACCTGTGAAAAAAAGAGAAAATACATTGGTAAGTCATCAGAGAGAGAGAGAGAGAGAGAGAGAGAGAGAGAGAGAGAGAGAGAGAGAGAGAGAGAGAGAGAGAACCTGCTCATGTATCTACTCTTCATTCAAGATGTAATAATGTTCAGGTTGGGAGAGTCTTGATCCTACGTTGTCTCTCTCGTCATGTTGAGGACAGCACAAGTAATCACCTCATTTCTCACTCCTAACTTGTCCCTCATCAACATGTGGCATGTTTACCTCAAGTTATGTATGTGCTAAAACAAAGTAAATTGACGCACCTGACGTGTTAAATACATACCAACAAATCCTTAATTCTATGTTGTAACTTTAGCAGGAGTGAAACTTGATATCCTAATTCGGCTAAAATCCCTGAAAACCACGAAAAAAGAAAAGTCAAACTAAAGAAAAAAATAACTAGGAGAAAGGTTAGGTCTAAGGTCAGGTCATCCTAATCAAGGATCATTATATACATTTATCAAAATAGCTCAAGGACTGAAAACATATTATCACAATGGATACATTTTGTGAGGGTGACAAGCCTCGGTGCCCCGCCTGTGACACAGTGCACTACAGACTGAATGTTGCCACCATGACGATAAACACCAAGTCAGTGTTGCCAGTGAGGTTGGCAGGCAGCACCGAACAGTCATATCAACATCACTTCTTACTCGTAGTCAAGGATGATCAGTCGTTCGTATGTCTGGCCTGATGTTACTTGAGACAAACTCCAAAATTACTTTAAAAATCTAATTCGCCAAATTTTCTATTCATCATCAGGATCCCTCGTCATTTTCCTTTCCCATGATTTCTTACATCGTTAAAAATTCAATATGCTTCCAGAGTCATGTCAAATGTCAATAATCTATTACAACTCACTATCTTATCTAGCAAATTCAAACGTTGACAAATGCACACACACACACACACACACACACACACACACACACACACACACACACACACACACAGTATGCGAGTATAAGATCATAATAAAACCAAAGTTAAAACATTTTTCAAATTCCAGAAAAGAAAATATATTATTTAAGTTTTCAAAACCTAATGGACCTTTTTCGTCAGCGTCCCTGAACCTTTCCAGCTTGTCGTCTGTTTGATCGTTCAGCTGGTCTTGTGTCTGGTCGTGCAGCTAGTCCTGTGTCTGGTCGTGCAGCTGGTCATGTGTCTAGTTGTGCAGCTGGTCGTGTGTCTGGTCGTGCAGCTGGTCGTGTGTGTCTCTGTACCTCTATGCCTACGTGCGTCTCCCGCACAAGCCAGAGGTGCAGACATTCTTAACATGCATAAAAGAAACAGTTCCTTGCTCAACATTTCCCTTAGAAAAAACAACAACTCATATTTGCAATTCAGACAAGAAGTATTTGAGAACTCTAAGTTTCTTGCTAAGTGCAGGTTAGATGGCATTAGAATATTAGCCACTTATGTGCCATAATGTCTGCCATCAGTCACTTGTCATGAACCTTGTTGCCCGTTTCAAACTTCTTCTTTATGCCATCCACTAATTGCCAACTACACTGGGGAATGGGAGCCACTGAGGGTGGGTAATGTCCATGTGTGAGGCAGAATGCCACTCAGAATGGATAACACCTGTGTGGGTCAAGATGGGCCACTCAGGATGGATGATGCCTGTGTGGGTCGAAATGAGCCACTCAAGGAGGATACGAAGTTGGTAGAACCCTGAAGGTGTATAAAAGTATGTGGGAGCTGATAGCTTCTCGAAGTTTATAATGAGTTTATGGAAGGATAAAAGATCGCTTAAAAAAGCAACAAGGCCTACTTTCAGACTTGGATCCACTCAGAAAGGATAAACCCTGATCGAGCTACAGGCTCTGTAAACATAAAAATGCTTAGCTTTGGCGGGAAGTCAAGTCAAAATGTTTGGTCTTCATGAGATGTGAACTATTCAGCAACATAGATTGTTCCTGTGGATCACGGTCATTCATTGTGTAGCATGTCCATCTGGACGACATATTCAGAATGTTTAACGTTCGTGTCAGGTCAAAGTTCATTCAGTAATGATAATATCCCAACTGTTCACGGGGATGTACAGTGACCCTTGCCGAGCTGAGGTCAGCCAGCAACATGGGTTGGGACTCAGAATGTTCGTACACAGACAGGGTTATTCAGGGAAAGGCCAAGTTATCAAATCCAAGGGCCGTACTGCCGCGGTGAAGGGTAATATCATGTTGTTCAAGGGCAGAACCGTCCTGCTCAAGGGCGTGCTCAAGGGTCGTACCGTCCTGCTCAAGGGCGTGCTCAAGGGTCGTACCGTCCTGCTCAAGGGTGTGCTCAAGGGTCGTACCGTCCTGCTCAAGGGTGTGCTCAAGGGTCGTACCGTCCTGCTCAAGGGCGTGCTCAAGGGTCGTACCGTCCTGCTCAAGGGCGTGCTCAAGGGTCGTACCGTCCTGCTCAAGCGTCCTGCTCAAGGGTGTGCTCAAGGGTCGTACCGTCCTGCTCAAGGGTGTGCTCAAGGGTCGTACCGTCCTGCTCAAGGGGGTGCTCAAGGGTCGTACCGTCCTGCTCAAGGGCTGTGCTCAAGGGTCGTACCGTCCTGCTCAAGGGCGTGCTCAAGGGTCGTACCGTCCTGCTCAAGGGTGTGCTCAAGGGTCGTACCGTCCTGCTCAAGGGTGTGCTCAAGGGTCGTACCGTCCTGCTCAAGGGTGTGCTCAAGGGTCGTACCGTCCTGCTCAAGGGTGTGCTCAAGGGTCGTACCGTCCTGCTCAAGGGTGTGCTCAAGGGTCGTACCGTCCTGCTCAAGGGTGTGCTCAAGGGTCGTACCGTCCTGCTCAAGGGTGTGCTCAAGGGTCGTACCGTCCTGCTCAAGGGTGTGCTCAAGGGTCGTACCGTCCTGCTCAAGGGTGTGCTCAAGGGTCGTACCGTCCTGCTCAAGGGTGTGCTCAAGGGTCGTACCGTCCTGCTCAAGGGTGTGCTCAAGGGTCGTACCGTCCTGCTCAAGGGTGTGCTCAAGGGTCGTACCGTCCTGCTCAAGGGTGTGCTCAAGGGTCGTACCGTCCTGCTCACGAGCATAACCATCGTGCTGAAAGGACTCACTCTATACTGTATATGCAGATGGCGGAGGTTACTCAGTATCCATAGGGAGAATAGGTTCACTCAGTGTACCTGGTCAGTGTAGAGTTATAGCCATCCCCGCTATGTACACAGCCAGCTGTGGCTCTGCTGTGCCACCTGCAGCTGGTGCAAGCGCACGTTGAGTACTGGTGTGGCTTCACTTTTCTGGACATCGACACGATGCTCTGGCTGCGCCAGGACTCTGAGCACGACGGTACTACCCTGGGTATGATGACCTGTCCTTTGACCTTAGCCCCTCAATGTAAAAGGTCAAAGGTCCAAAGCCTTACCGACTAGACCGATGTCGTCGTAGACATGAAGCTCTGCTGGAATCCTCGGAAAAAAATCTACTTTTCTCTGCCAAAGTCACATTGATTTTCAATGGTAACGGATCCATCTGGAGAGAAACATCCCGGAAGATGCGCCTCTCTCCCAGACCCCATTGATGTCTACTGGTAAGATCCTCTCATGGAGAGAGAGGCTTCACTGGAGAGGCCTCTCACAATAAGGCAACTGACATACCAGAAAATGTGATACTTTCGGTAATAGTAAAGACACACACACACACACACACACACACACACACACACACACACACACACACACACACACAAACAAACAGAAGCCTTTTCAGCACTGGGACTATATGCTCGTCTGGAGCAGATCAAGTAAGAGTACAGCAGCTTAAACTCTGAAAATCGGACAAGAGCTGTACATTGGAAGACACAAATGACATTATGATCAAAGGTTTGCAGCAAGACATCAAAATATGTCACACTAAATGATTCGAGATATCCACAAATATGACTGTACAGGAGGACTCTAACTGGCTAAGATATGGAACTGAAAAAGCAAAGCCATCACACAGAGGTGTGATACCACTGAACTGATGTGATAAATACAATTACTTAACAAAATAAATACGTTTCTAAAATAATGATCATGGCAACGATGGGCATTATATAAAACTTATTTTTTTCCCAATCACACAAACATTACGGTCTAATCTTACCTAAACCAATATTGATAATTCATCCATAGGAACATCACTGGAAAAATTGGCATCATTAAGCGTTCAAACACATCATTAATAATAATTGGGTGCCGAAGCCCCTGGTCTGTGTGGGCGTGGGTGTGTTTACTGGGTAGTTTGAGAGGAGCATAGGAGAGTCTGGACACGGAAGATGAAGAGGAGAAACGGAAGACAATTGTAGTGTATAAAGATGTCTGACGTCAACCGGTATATTTGTGTTATGTGGGGGTTTGTCTGTTGACGACTTAGGTGCCGTGTTACATATCTCGCCATAGTCTCGAGTGTTGCAGTGTGTAGAGGTCCAGTGTGTTGGGTCAGGAATGAAGGAAAGTAAGGCGAGGTAAGTCAGACTTAAAACAGTTCCTTGGATGACTGGGGCTTCTCTCAAGGCATTAAGGTCCCGAGGAAGTCAAGTGTGATCCATTCCAGCCTCCTTGATTATCTCTACAACATAAACAACACAATACTTTTAAAAACATAAGTGTCTTATGAGGTATTGTCTACCGTCATCACGTCTCGCTCTTCCAACCACTGAGGGAAGTGTAAAACAGTCAACAACACGTGGCGCTAGACATGTCCTCCGCGAGGTAGGTGCTGTTCTCTCACTACTACAACATTGTTGTCTGTCTGTCTGTCTGTCTAGGAGAAGTGTTGTCGTGCGTTTCTCCTGATGGAGGGATGCTGTTATATGGCAACCCTGACAATCAAGGGCCCGTTGGTGCTGCTGAAAGACAGCTGTTCTTATACAACTGAAAATGCAAACAATCATATGGTGACTTTAACTACATCTGAAATCTCCTTTTCCTTCAGTGTGTGTGTGTGTGTGTGTGTGTGTGTGTGTGTGGATAACAGGGCAAAAAAGGTACTGGTCACTTACCCATTTACCTGTTATCACTGAGGAACGACAATGAATCACGTCCAGTTCAGAATGGTGCAAATATCGGGCTTATCAGACACATGATTCGGCCGATGTTGTGGTAGACAGAAGAGCGACGGTATGTATCTGGTGAAGCCAGCAAGACCTGCTTGATATTCTGCAACCTTACTGCAGCCATGGTCGACACCATCACGCCTGGACCGAGGAACCTCAAAAGGAATTTCCTATTTTCTTCTTTCTAGTACCTGTCGCGCTCAGAATCATTTTCTTGTCTACTTCTTTACGGCTGCAGCGTCTGCGTCTGTCTGCATCCTGGACTTGCTGGCACACAACGAGGACACGCTATCTAAGCAGATAACATCCTCCAATGCTCAAGATCTTTAAGAACTTGTTGAGCCTCACAAGCAGCAGAATAGTTCAATCCTGTTCTGGTTTGTCCCAAGTATAGACCAGGACCCACACGCGCGCCGGCTTCGACCTGTCGCCGACACTTTTTCTTTCACTTATTCTTCACTTTTCTTTCACCCTTTTTCAAGTTTCTTTCATCTTTTTTTCCCGCGTGGCTCACAAAGAAGACTGGTGTGTATTCATTGCACACAAGATCTCATCACCATCCTCCTCCTGCTTCTCCTCATCATCAAGGTATATGTGAAGGAAAGGTGACAATATGTTGTTGTGAACGTCTTGTTGATTCCCGTTTTTAGCATGTTCATCCCTTGAGCTCCATAAGACTACCCTTGAGCACGACGATATAGCTAACACAATGGTACGTCCCTCTAGTGGCCTTTAACCCGATCCGAGAGGGTCAGGTCACAGGTCAGGTCATCATATGCAAGGGTCGTACCGCCGTGCTGTTGTGCTAGAGGGATGAAGAATTCTTGATCACCACGACAACTTCAGTTCTTTATCAAACCAGTTTTAGCAGTGAAAACGTGCACCACAAGCTGACCCAGAGAGGCAAGAACAAAAACAGTGAAGAAAGGCTTAACACTATCATGATTCGTCCATTTACTGACAACGAAATGTAACCTCTGAAATATTCTTATAACATACTCAACAAACTTACGTTCAACATCACAAATCAGAATCATACTTCATCCTCGAAATTATATGTATTTTCTAACAATATATATATATATATATATATATATATATATATATATATATATATATATATATATATATATATATATATATATATATAAGACTATTATGTGACAAGTGACTTTCACCATGGACAATCTGTTTATATCCAACGGCGACAATTTTCTCAGTGATTTACCCCCAGACGGTTGACGCCCCACATCACATTCTCTTTCATGTATTCCATGTTCGATTTCATCATATCTACAGGCAGGTCGTAAATCAATAATCGCAAAGTTGTAAACAGTTGACTGGTAGACGACTCAGGCTCATAATTCATATATACTTTCGTACACTGTCATCAGATCAGAAAACATAACAGACACGTTCACCACAAACCACCACCAACTTACTAATCCTGGTAACAATATCCCACATTCATTTTCATCATTTGATATGTATCTAATTGTTCCTGTGTGTGTGTGTGTGTGTGTGTGTGTGTGTGTGTGTGTGTGTGTGTAAGATTCTACAGTGGTCGTATGTCAGCCACCCTGGACACAAGGGGCGACACCACAACATTGGTCATTATGTAGTTCGTCTTAATGGTCATTACAATATCAAGGAGTCTGGTTAATGACCAGCGGCTCGTTAACAACAGGAATTTATGAGTTACGTCTTTCCTCCAAACTCCTTTACGGCCTGGAACCCCTCCAACGTTCGCCCCCCCCCCCCCCCACCCCCACCGACAGCTGGAAATAGTGCGTGACATACGAACATATTAACAGAGCAGGCGGCTGGCAGCCAACAAGAGCATGAATAACCGAGCGTCAATAATCGTGGTCAATGGTCGTTAATGGAGGTCATGGAACATCAAAGCCAGTTGACCACTCCAACCAGCCAGAGTCATCATGGTGAGGTGAAGGGTTTATGGCCCACCATTCAAGGTTAACGAGGTTATAGACCATCATAGCTTCACGGATAATTAAGATATTCTAACAGAGTCATGGGTAATTAAATGAATTACTGGAGTCATTAACTACATCGAGGTGTTGAGCAAGTCATTAACAGACTAACCAACTTACAGGGGTCCGTACGTCCCGGGTGGAGTCATGGATGACCACCAGGGGCAGTACAGAGCTTATATGTAACCTACAGCGATTGGTTGTCTGCCCTGTGATGTAAAGCATAATTGGGTGTCTGATCTGTGGCGTTCGACATTATCTGCCGGGGATTGGCTGTCATTTCTGTGATGTCATAGTTCTTCCCTCCTCTGATCGGCTGTCTTAGCTGTGACGTCAGACTTGGTCCTCCTGGGATGGGCCACCACACAGACCACGTCAGGAGGAGGTACTGGGGAACAATGTGTTCCAATATGGTATACGATATAACATAGTGTTCCAATATGGTATACAGGCGACGTGCTGTCACTGGGCCGAGCGAAGGTATATGGTGGGCTTTGGTGAAACCCTGGAAACACACACAGTTCGTGACAAGACTCAGTAATTATGATGAAAGAACAAGGAGTGTGTGATGTAGGATTCAGCATGTGTTCGTGATCAGAATAAACTTGTAACCTGTTGTTTACCTTGCCGAGATAATGACCTATCAGGTTATAACAGGGTAAACGAAACAGACAAACACGAACAGAGACTCTCTCTCTCTCTCTCTCTCTCTCTCTCTCTCTCTCTCTCTCTCTCTCTCTCTCTCTCTCTCTCTCAACCACCACTCTAGGTCAGTCCAGCGTAGCAGGAGGTCAGGACCATCGGGGAAGGTTGGTGTCGCTCTACGTGAGAGACTGGCGGCGCCTTAAGACACATCCCCGAGCCCCACCCTTCCCTCACCCAGGCCAGCACCACACGCTCTGTGTGTGTGACCCTGACACACACTAGCGCCAGTTGACCCAGAAACAACGTCATCTTTACTGTAGCAGCAGTAACAGGAGAAGGTATGATCCTTGAATACGGCTGTACGACCCTTGGAGTACGACCTCTAGGACACGACGGCATGGCTTTGAGCACGGCAGTACGACCACTGAGGCACAACCCTTGGGCACGAGAGTACGACATCTTCCGTATAATGATATGACTACTGAGCACGACCACTGAGCACGACCACTGAGCACGACCACTGAGCACGACTACTGAGCACGACCACTGAGCACGACCACTGAGCACGACTACTGAGCACGACCACTGAGCACGACCACTGAGCACGACTACTGAGTACGACCACTGAGCACGACTACTGAGCACGACCACTGAGCACGACCACTGAGCACGATCACTGATCGTACCGTCGTGCTCAGGAACCGTACCATGTGATCAAGGATCGTACCGTCGTGCTCAGGGGATTAATATGTATGCCAATTTTTGCGCATTTTCTTCACATAGTAAAGATGATAATTATCTCCGAGTTATGAAGTGTCTGCCTCGATCATGAAAATGTGAAGATAATAATGTATAATTATGAAGAAGGATTACGTTCATCATCACACTTATGACAAGACTTTTTCACAACACATATGATTAGCCAGTCATTATACTGCCTGATCCACCGCCCATATATATATATATATATATATATATATATATATATATATATATATATATATATATATATATATATATATAGCCGGGATCGAACCCGGGACCCCTGTGCAACAGGCGGGAGCGCTCCAGACTGTTGCACAGGGGTCCCGGGTTCGATCCTGGCTGTTGGAGGTTTATACGCTCTATGAAGGTGCGCGTTCATATGCAATTTGTTCGTGCATATATATATATATATATATATATATATAATGTGTGTTTGTGTATGCACAATGCTAGACAAATCATTAAGGAAACAGACATTAACAATATCTGTGGCGGCAATACGAACCATAACATAAAACACGAAAAAGACAAAAACAACATTAACAATTACTAAGACAATCAACTTGAATGACGAGAACTAAAACAAGTATATTCCAGTGAAACATTAACATTGCTCAACCGTCAGACAAATGAAATATTAAGCAAGAATTTGTGAAAGCCTGCAATGATGATCACACACACACACACACACAGATATCATATTAAAGCTTTCACTTCGTCATAAGAACGACCCATGAGAAAAAAGATATCGAGAGAAAAATATTTCCTACAAATGTTGACAGCAGTTTGGTAGGTGAGGCAGCGAGTACATATAACCAGTATCATCCTTGCTGTACACCTTGTTAGTCTGGCTCACATGTTCCTCACGGGTTGGGTGGGTGTGGCTAAGTATGCTGGACAATCTGGTAGACGTAATGACCGTCTGTAAGAGAGACAATTACATGAAAGGTCGTTTTATTTCGTTCATATCCTGAAGGATTTGGACGCTAACAGATGGGAAAACTATGAGTGCTAACTTGAGCGTTAGTCTGGTGCACGTTCGACCCACTCGCTCTCGACGGACGACTTCACTGTACAGAATTTTGTGCGTACATTAGTTCATAATACAGTCGCTGTAGTGGACGATGTAGTCCATCGTCTGGTACCTGTATCGACATTGTATTTGATCGACGTTATCAGTGTACATTAGTAACAAATATACCAGACCGAATACCGCAGGTAGTGTCAGTATGAAGTGTACACCCGTCAGGCACCATGTATCCATCAACAGATGTACATCATGTATGTACACTTTCGAAATGCAGAGCCTGCCACGAGCTTCACCATCCTGCATAATATCATCAAAAATGGTAGCTCACCGACCAGTGTCTTCTGCCAGTTAAGACTCACTGAAGAAACTATCGCCTTTTGTCGATCTTTTGTTTTCCTAAAGTTAAGAGTGAGGTTCCATGCCATCAACATCTAGAGTGAAGAAAACCTGGTCATCTGGGTATATACAGGTGGCTGGGTCACCTGCCTCACACACGGGCCTCATCCGTCAGTCTCCAGCCTCAACGAAGACAACAGGTCTCAGCAGCGAACCATGTGCAGCAGCGAGTGTCACACTTCCCCGACCATTGTCCTTCATCAACCTTAAAGGTAAACAATAACAGCAGACGTGTGTGGATGGCGTTACAAAATCATGAAAAAACTGAAGTTGATTTTTGGCGCAAAGAACTCAGAGTCACGACCACCCAGCCAGATGAGGAGCCCCATGCATGAACCGGCACAAAGATACAAGCAAACAAACAAACAAATATCATCAGGCTCACTGTACACAGGAGGGAATAAACAAGGAAGGTGAGGGAAAGAGAGAACAATAAAGCCTTATGTTTTAGAGATCATGGGTGAGTGCTCAAGACACTGTGTTGTGTATGTCTGGCTGCGCGGACTGAGGACACTGGACACACTCTCATGACCTGGATCTTTACTGAACCATGAGACGAAGTGAACTGCTGTTGCCAACACAACGAGAACCATGAATGGATCGACCCCGTCCTCACCAGAGATGAGAATAAACACTGTCAGTATCAGAATGGCATTAACACTGTCAGTATGAGAATGGCATCAACAGACTGCGAATGTCCGGCCCACGGATCTAAGAACGTAACGCAGCTCATAATAATCAAGTTTGAGACATGTGTGCACATAACACCACACAACAAACATGCATCCATTACTAAGTGTCATAACGAATGAAGTAACTCCGTGATAAAGACTCAATATATCAAACGCTGTTGCATATTTCTCCCAGTGTCATGTGCACGGAAGAAAAATGATTAGAAAAAAAAATGTAAATCTCGTCATGAAGTGCGTGGGCATCACCTCATCAACCATGACTCAACCAGGAAGTCAAAAAAAAAACCAAAAGAAATACACAGAAAATCAAACTTTTGCTTGACAAACTCACTTACATACACAAAGACGCACTTATATACGCAAAGACACACATACGCAGAGAAACACTTACGCATGCACAAAGCGAGTACTGCATGACCTCACGTGGAGGCAAAACATAAGTGTTTTATCAATTAGTTGATCAACTCATCTACTATGCATCTGATCAGCAGGAGAACAGATGAAACTAAGCATTGGTTTACACAAACCACTGGTGATAACCCATGATTTACGATCAAAAGAAACTATCAATAATTGGACTCCGTAACGAATGTGGAATATTGGATAAAGAACAAAGCAAAACATTACCGGAGAAAGGTCAGAAGAGGAACACAAGAGTGTGGGAAGGTACTAAGATGATGATAAGCGAAAATAACGACTAAAGAATTACATGAATGTTGGATGAGAAGGGATTGGTTGGTCAAGATGATAGGCTACGGGTCAGCACACCTGCTGATGAAAATCAATGGATGGTTTAGTGAAGGTAGAGCGACACTGGTCAAGACGGTGAGGCTACGTGAGGGGCAAGCTAAACTGCTATCACGTCAACATGACATCAATAATTGATGGAGCCAATCTAATCTTTCACCCCTTGAGCACGACGGTGGGACCTTTGAACATGACAGTACGACCCTTGAACACGACGGTACGACATTTGAGCACAACAGTGCGACCCTTCACGATGGTAAGCGTCTTCACCATGACAGTACGACCCTTCAACACGACGGTCGGTGTCTTGAACACGACGCGCCGGTACGGCACTTCAGTATGATGATCTGGCCCAATCAAAACTGAAGATTCAATGACGTGTTTAAGATTGTGTCAAAACCGACACACACTACACCAGACACGTATTGAGCTGACCTGAAATGACCTGACCTAATCTAACCTAAAAGATGGTAGCTATGAAAGATGTTTTAGAGGAAAATGTAATTCACGTCGAAATATACAGGAGATAAAGAGTCCAGCATGTGAGACGTGTGTGTGTGTGTGCAACAGTTTAGGAAGTTATTCTTGCACCAACATTGCCAGGGTCGTCGCCTCCCACCTGAGATTCCTTGTTCCTTAGTTACAGTCGAACAATAAAACTGCATCACGACCAAACGAGCTCGTACAAATTCGCTTTAGGTCTTTTGACGACCGAGGTCATTACGAGGCACAATGTATTTTTTCTTGTAAGCTTATGACGTTCAGAAGTGTAAGTTCTTGAGCGCTATCAGTGGACGTATAACTTTTACCACTGTAGATGGTTGACTGGTTGCTGAGGCTATGAACCTGATATCAACTGCCAGGGTCATTAAGGCCGTCAATGTAAGCTACATCATCAACAGAGAAATCTGCAACACCTTCTTTAGGTGTTAAGTATTATGCTTAACCAGATACATTCTCACTCTGCATGTAGCCTAGGTTGTTCTGCTGACTAAAAGAACAGCTCTGTGCCAGCTGTTATGGATCACAATATAAAGCCAACAACGTTTGTGTAAAGGGTCTGACCAACCCTCCCTGATGTTATGTTTCCAGCCTTTGGTTACATTTAATGTAATCATCCATTAATTACAATGATTATTATCATTATTTCCGGTAAAGATGGCAGAACGGAAGGTAAGGAATTCTAGGAAAGGTTGGAAGAGGAGGAGATGGTCTAACGACGAAGTAAACAAAGGAACGTCTGAGAGATGGTGGCCAGAAGAAAGGATCATGCCGGGGGCATGAAATTATATTACATGAAGAAAATGCTGAATAAGAGACTATCAAATTCAGCAAACTTACAATGGAAGAAAATGAATCTAAAGTTATGTTATCAACCTAAGCGGTGGGAAATTCTGCAAGAAATCTTGCGATTTAATCTTAAAGGCAACACTATGACTCTTGTAATATCGTGATGCATAAGTGAATAATGAGAAGCATTATTTGAATCTGCATCGACTCCCTTGCTTGACAAACACAAATCTTGCAAGAGATCATAATTTCGGAGAAAAAAGAATAAAGTTAATTTTTTCAATTGTCTCGCACAATCTTCTAAACATGATGAATAACTCTTAAGCTATGTGTTCAAATTCTTTATATTTGTAAGTAACTGTTGTGGGAGAATAAGACTGTTGAGTTCTGACATGTAGAGGTTTTAGGATGTGAGGTTGTAGGCTTGGAAAGGTGACGGGGTTGAGGAGAAAGGTTGTAAATACAGAAGTAGCGCGGTCTTAGTGCAGAGTTGTAAGCTTCCATGATCGGTCTGCTGGCTGTATGCTTCTGCTGTAGTCCGGCCACACGAGAACTGACGGTCGAGACGCCTCCGTGTCTCGTACAGTGGAGCTGTGGAATTTTCGTGCATCGTTTGTCCTATACACTTCCCTACCATCAACCATCCTTATCGTACACACTCATGTCACGCAATAAACATTTGAACAACTAAAATCAATCGTTCATTTTCTCTTCAACTTGTACCCATGATCTTCCCTGGCACGTGAATGACAATGACTGGGGTAGGTTTTGTCACAGCCACCACAACAACCACTCACCCCATCATCATCACACTGGCTCCCCTGCTGCTGCTGCCCAACCATAAACCATCCCCTCCCTCCTCCCCCCATCATCAGGCGCACCATATATATTCACACATTCCTTCCCCAAGATGCTTGAAGCAGTTGCCTGGCATTCCAACATGGCCGACGTGTTCCAATTCGCTCAACATTACATTTGCATAATAATTTACTGTCTAGCTGCATGTACTTCCCATATATAAACGCACACATACGCACACATGCATACATATGCATATCAACATATACATGCATATACATACAAATACGCAGACATTACATACATTACATACATACCCATACTTGCTTGCCTTCATCCATTCCTGTCGCTACCAAGTCTTCGATGTAGTGGTTGCATTGTGGACACAAGGATCGTAAGTATATATTGAAACTTAGGAATGTTGTCGGAATGAATATGTCCCGACAACAAACATGACAGTGTAACTCACGTTTGTCTGGGGAATGTTGCTTTTGATGGGTAAGTCTGGTGAAGTAGACCTTAAGTCCAAGTTCAGAGGACGGTGTTAAGGGTTGTTCGGGATGGAGGGTCTCTGTGGTCTGAGCTTGTTGAAGTGTGAGGAAGGGGTAAACTTATTTTCACTTGGGAGTTAGTGGTTTGGGTTGGAGGGGTCTAACGCTTTATCAAATCCATATGTGCTCCAGTCTTCCGTTATTCAGGTTGCCCTACGATCTCTTACCTTAGAAAGAAAACATTCATTTAAGTAACGACCACAGTAATCTTAACTATGGTGATTATATTCACCACAAACACCAGCGGAGTGAGTCCAGTGACGACTGTTCCTCCCCTTATTGCAAGGATAATCAAATCCTTCTTCTTGTGACACCTTAAAAGGAAATAAAGTGCTTGAAAGCTTTTAGCAAGACCTTAAAGCTAATTATCATACCTTCTATAAATCTTGAAAAATAGACTGAAATAGGAGAGGTGACCTTCGCTCAGAAATTTGATTGAAGGACTTCAGAAACGAAATGATAATTTGAAAAATAAATCAATGGCTGATTGTAACGCCCAATGTCTCTGAATCCTTCATTTCAAACTATTGTTCTTGTAACGTATTAACATACGATTATCAAATTGGAGAGGAATAACATCTTAAATACATTAAAGCAAGTTACATATAATTTACTGAAGATAAAACTAAATATTTTTTGGACCAACAAGATGGCGAGATAGAGAAATCTCAGCAGGATAATTGATCTTAAACTGATTGAATCCATTGTTCCAAAGAAATCAAAAGGTTTTTCTCCATTCATTTTTTAAAATCCACAAAATGTTCATCACAAAATCTTATTTATGACATGCAAAGCATCGAATGAAAAAGTCCTACAATACGATTTCATCCATTATATGCCAAGGAATTATCTAAGTAAAAAGCCCTGTGTATTTTACAGGACATACATAAGCCAATAAATATCAATTTACTGACAATGCAATACATCCAATACACGTCTTAGACATACGATAGTTTTATCTCCACGTACGATAACAATGTAAACGTTTTCCTACAATACCTTTAAAGGGGTGGTATTTTCGTTAAATTATTTGATGTTACACCCGTATACTTAACCTAACTAAAAGTATCCCAATTCAACTATATAACAAAATACAACCTAAATTTGATTTTGTCATGATACCTACTTATGACATACAAAAAATGCTCTACCGTCCTATAGGGTCATGACTGCTGTCATGGCGAATGTTGGCAATGACACGTATTCGTTCCTGGAAACCATGGACGCGAGCTCTGGAGAACACATCATGAAAGTGTTCTTCACTACAGAGGAATGGGATAGCCTACCACCGATAGAACGAACTCGCTGCTTTAATGTGCTCCAAAGGTACAAGCAGATGCTGAAGTTAGGTGAGCGCAACGAGGTTTACCTCAAGCAACTAGCACGAAAATCTTTAGACTTGGACGAAGTGAAATCAATACAAGCTATATCATGGACTAAGATAATGCCAGAAGATTCACTATATGTATTACAATGATTCACTGAGGTGTTAATGGATTCCTTTAGGAAGTTATCACACAACAAGCGAGGACTTGCATTGCGGAAAGTGTAGAATCGACCCAAAGGAGTCCATCTTACCCAGTTGTTGAGCGAAGTGCTGCCCCATAAAAAGTACATTTGATTATATTATTATTAAATGTAGATACACAAAACATTGTATCGTGTATTCTTATTACCATAACATACTGAAGAAGAAATTAAAAACTTTGGAAAATTTCATTAGTATTCAGATGTATTAGTTTCTGATAAATATTGATTTTAGATGTTAATTCTCTTTGATAGAAAATTTATGAATCACTTAAGAACACTTTAAAATATTATTTCATTTTCTAAGTAAATAATATTAGTTTTGTCTAGTGTGGATTTCTAGGAACTTTACTGCTGGATCTAGGAAATATATCTTAGTTATACATTAGGGTAGTGAGAGAATACTGCCCACGTATTCCCTGCATGTTCTTGAAGGCGTCTAAGAGAGGCGGAAATCCTCCCTTCCTGTATTACTTCCCAAAAAGGAACAGAGGAATGTGCCAAGTGAGGAATTTTCAGTCGAAGGCCTAGTCATGTTATTGACTCTAACTCGCTCACAAGGGAGGCAATGGCCAGCATGTATTGAATAAATGGAAAAAGTAAAGAAAAAAATTATATCAGATTAATACATTTTATTTTTTGGTGGATTATTTACATTCTTGAGAGCACCCACTTGAAAACTGACTATGCAGGATAATGCTTGATATGAATATATGCCAAGGAACAAAAGGACAAAAATACAAACTGACTGAGCAAATGGGACAATTGAAGCACCAGAGAAACATCTGAAAGTGGCAAAATTCACCAGAGCAGAAAATTTTATGTTTGTTGAAGTAGATTTAGGCTGGCTGAACCTAAATGTTTTTGGATTTTCATTATAATAACCTCAGGACCAATGTGGTGTCCTATAACTTAAAGGCTGTACTATTATCAGTATCAGGGAAAGATTGGTTTCCTTTAGAGTTTGAGGGTCTCTTCAGCAAGATTGTACTATTTTTTGCTCTTTGAAGATGAAACAAACTCACCAGAGATTGTACTATTTTTTGCTCTTTGAAGATGAAACAAACTCACCAGAGATAACCTTACCCTCAGTGTAACCCGACACAAGTGTAGTGAGGGAAACACACCTAGGTATTCTTACTCAGGTTATTTACATGATATAATTTAGTTATGTTAGAGGGACATGGTTGAATGTATAGGATTGGACACATTGAGTACATTATTAGCATCTCGACATTATAGGCTTAGGAAGTGTGGAACTGTGTGCACTGAAAAGGTTTATTCTCTGCTGTTTTGCTAAGTATCAGCTTTAGGTTTGGCACTGCATGATATAAACTTTTTTTATCTTTAATGTATGTTAGGTAAACATACTTGAAGAGTATCTGTATATACACTATGTGTAAAGTAACATCTCGTATCTGCTAAATCAGATTTGATTATAGTGTTCAATATTTCTTTAAAATATCTTCAAAAGCTTTTAAGCTCATAGATTATTCACAGCATTACTACTTAAAGATGCTGATTTCAGTGTATGCTTTGAAAACTACAATTGATTTCATTACACACTGTGTTTGGAAGAATGAACAGTATGGTTAAAGTCTTTCCAGAAATATGTAAATGTTGCAATATGCATCATTAATGACTGCAGTTTTGATTTCTTGGTATCATTATATCTTGAATTTTTACAGAAATTGTGGTACTTACAGATTCCAATAAAATCTGTTTGTAATGATTGAAAAGAGGATGTTTGGGTGTAAGGGGAAGTATAGGGGCCAGATTTGTAAATTTCCTGGATTATACATACTTCTGAATGTTGTATTTGTAGCTTTATCATTAAAAATTACTTTATAGGTTGTAAACAATAATTCACAGTTTAAATGGTTGATTCTGAGTGGCAGTGAAAGGTTGTATTGTCTTCATTGCAAGGGAAAAATCAATTTTTATGTCCATCACCTATTTAATGTGCAATGTGTAATTATCTTTTGTAATTACCTATTTGTCTTGAGCATTGTTAACTATTGTATGGCCTTTTAAACTTCTGTATGCTGTCCACATTTACCACATCCTCTTTCAATTTATTCCATTCAACCATCACTCTTATATTTAAAATACACTTTACATCTTTTTTAACAAGTTTCTCCAAAATCTCATGTACATGTTTGAGAGAGAGTGTGGAAGGAAAAAGTTGAGAGATTGTTGATACAGGTAAGGTAATGAGGTGTAGCATTGAAGTGAGACAGAATAGTGTTTAGTTTGAGTGTGATTTTAAATAGGGAGAAACTGGAAGAAGTGGAGTGCTTCAGGCACCTGAAAGTGGAAACGGCAATGGATAGAACCACTGGATTTGCCAGCCTTCATCTTCCGCAAAGCTTTTACTACCTCTTCTCTGTTTACCAAATCATTCTCCCTACCCTTTCACTTTACACACCACCTCGACCAAAACACCCTATATCTGCCACTCTATCATCAAACACATTCAACAAACCTTCAAAATACTCACTCCATCTCCTCACATCACCACTACTTGTTATCACCTCCCCCTTAGCCCCCTTCACTGATATTCCCATTTGTTCCCTGGTCTTACGCACTTTATTTACCTCCTTCCAAAACATCTTTTTATTCTCCCTAAAATTTAATGATACTCTCTCATCCTAACTCTCATTTGCCCTCTTTTTCACCTATTGCACCTTTCTCTTGACCTCCTGCCTCTTTGTTTTATACATCTCCCAGTCATTTGCATTATTTCCCTGCAAAAATTGTCCAAATGCCTCTCTCTCTCTCTCTCTCTCTCTCTATATATATATATATATATATATATATATATCCCTATTGAGATGCCCATGATTAGGACTTCAGTTGCCTGTGCCATAAAACATAACATGAAAAAAGAAATGACGTAAGAGCAAGGTGTGGTAGTATGTGCAGTTTGACTGACAAAGCTGACTCATATGTGATGCAATGGTTCAGACATATGGATAGAATAAGGGTAGAAAGATTAACTAAGAGGATCTTATGTGTCAGAAATGGAGTAACAGGGAAGGGAAGACTGAGAAGGAAAAGGGAAGAAGGAAACAGGCTTTGAGATAGATGGAGCTGAACATTCAGAAGGGTAAGAAGTATGCATTAGATATAGTTAGGAGAAGTGATGTAGTACACAGAAGTGGACAGGTTATGAATGGACTGAACCAGGGGATATGAAGCTTTGGCTGGTGTTGGTGGTCTCTGGTTTTGGTATATCATACATGACAGCAAGAGAGTAGTTATGAGCAAATAAGTTTCTTTTTCTTTGTTCTGGAAACTACCTAGCAAAAGCAGAAACAGCAAACTAGTATGAAGAAAATCTAAAATCATAACTTTATTTACCAAATGGCTGTGAAAATATGAAGTTTAATACCTATATATTTTACAACGTATTTTTTGAAACAAAGGATAGAAAAAGATTTTAGTCTTTTTTGGGATTCTTCCTTATTGTTATCCAGAGCTTATTGTGAAAATGTATGATAATGTGAGGAGGTTGAAATTACTTAGATATTTTTTAATGAAATATACAAGTTATTACATATATAAACAAGTAATTGGTGAATTATGTACAACAGGTCTGAGTAGCAAGCCTCCAGACTTCCTCCAGAGGTACCATGATCGTTTGCAGCAACCACAAAAAACAAAGCATTCCAGGTATGGTGTACGCATGTGTAATTACCTTTATAATTGTTTGTGTGTCTGTGCTACTTTGTGTTTTTTATGGATGCGAGTTACTTTGTGTTTTTTACCCATAAAATGCCAATGCCAATTCTAATGACTTCTTTAAATGATTCATGCACAAAATGCTATGAAAACCCATTGCAGGTAGAATTTGATTAAATTTTAAACATGGGAAAACCCTGAGAGCGATAGTGTATAAAAAACAACAAATTGTGACTTTATACATCATAGTGTGTCCTTGGGCCAAAGTGCTGAATTACAGAACTTCATATGGTTTTCATATATCACAATTAAAGAAATAGGGCTACAGTAGTGTATGAGAATGTAAATTCCTCCTACAGTTCATTGTAAGGGAAATCAGAAGAATATTACTTAAGGGAAGTAAGGGAGAAGTGAAAATGATAAGAGAAATGTAAGGAGTGCTACAAAGGGCATTCAAGTTGCATGAATGTTTTTTTATTTATTTATTTATAATTATCCCAGGACCTCTTTCTAAGAAAGAATCCTGGTGTGACCCAGGATCTCTTTCTGGAAGCTCTTTCAGTCCAGGCTGTGATACTTTCAATATCGGGAAAATATGGACTCCTTTGGAGGGAGAAGCACTTTGATGAGATTGTACTCCCAATGATACAACCTCGCCAGATGACTTTTTATTCATGGTGTAACCTCTTGAAGTCAGAGTCTGGTAACATAGAATGATCTCTCTAAATCAGCAGTATAGATATACAAAATCCCATATGGATATAGAACAATAATAATAAAAGATAATAATATAAGAATTTTAAAGTTACAACAATATCTATTTTTTTCAGCTTGGTTGAGGGCAAGGCTAATGAGGCAAGAACCGTGAGAAAGAACCTAACCCAAAAAGAACTTGCTTTGAAACACAAACAGGATGAGAAGGCTGAACGTAAGTTGTCCATCACTCATGCTGTCTTGCTCCCTGTCTCTTTCTCTTTTTCAAGTAGGTACTAGACAGCCAGACACTACCTGTCTGGTAATTGGAGGATTAGTGATGGCTACATAGAGTCAGCACTTTAGTGACTATCAAGTTTCACTCCTTTGGGCTAGTGAGCTGTCTTTTCTTTCTCCCTTACTCACATATGGGCTGCTGGCTTTCAGTCCAAAACCAATACAATTTCTCCGTCTCAAAATTTACTCAACACCACATAACCCTAGATTTCCTGTGGTGAGTGCTACATGCTACCCCTGCCTTTTGATAAAATGTCATCATGAATGCTTGTCTGTAAGTTCTTTCTATTTCTCTCTTTTTGATATAGTGATAAAAAGACTTTTACATGAACTAATGAAGAACAGCTACATTAAAAAAAGGCCAACAAGGATTTCTGCTAGGAAAATGTACACAAACCCATTTATTAGATTATGACAATAACATAAAGTTTGAAGCAGAGATATAGAATGAACAGTTTTTCTTAGTTTTGAAAAATGCTTTTGGCAAAGTAAAACATTGAATTGTGTTGAAGAAAGTAGCTGAATGAAATATTAAGGATATTATAGGAAGATGGACTTACAAAATTCTGACTCACAGAAAGTTAGAAGTACTTACAAATGGAACCATGTTTAAGGCAGATGTTATGTCTGGGGTACCACAAGGATTAGTGTTAGCCTCAGTACTCTTTATGATTATATCAGACACTCACAGTGAAGTAGAAAGTAAAACAATTGTTAAAGATTTGGGTGTCATCAAAAGAGATGAAGTAGAATTGCTGATAAAATTAGCATGAAACCAAAGAATTATAAAAAAAATAAGATGATATAAGCAAGAAGGTAGATCCACTGGAAACCAAACAGGTTCAGCCATAAAATAATAGAAAAAAGACAATATAATCTTCAGAAAGTATCTAATATATGTAGAAGTTACAAAGCAGTAACTGATAAGCATTAATGATTTAATATGGATAAATAAGAGATTAAAGAAATCTTTGAGACCTTCAGAACAGACAGAGATGAAATTAAACAAGGTGGTATAGCAGTTTATGTCAACAGTAGGGTTGAGGGAAATCAGCCATTTTGATATTTGTTTCTTTCCATACGTCTCGAAGCTTTTTAACTCTCTACCCCCTCATTAATCTCCTTAGTATTTCAGTTACAGTCTGGTCTGGTTGTGGACTTTAGTCCATGACTGGAGCCTCCAGCATTAGAAATGAAATGATGATACTAATATGTCACAAAGAATATGAATCATTAGTAGTAAGCATATCGGTAATAAATACAATTGACATACTGACATACAGACCACTTAAGACTAAGATAAAAGAGTTCAGTGAGTTGCAGGACTACTGAATATTGAAAAGTTACCAAGTAATGTAGGTAAACCTGAATGACTGATTTTGATGTTATGGAATGGGAAGAGAGAGGATGCATTATGGATGCAAATATAATTATATATCCAGAAATTATGCACCAGTAGATGGTAGAGAACAGTTAGATAGGCTAACAAGAATGTGTGGAACATTCAAACTAATACAGGCTATACACCAATCAACCAGGAACATCATCCCCATTGATTTACTTTTTATAGACGATATGACACTCATTGCAGAGACTGAGGTTTATAGAATTAGCATCTTATATCATAGAACAGAAGTATCTAATAACTGTAGGGTAGGAATGGATGAAGATAAACAGAATGCAGCTATGGATAATGTATGCTGTCTAACCACCACCTTTATGATTTCCTTTGTCACCCTCTTTAACACCACCAACACTGCCACCTCATCTACCATCACTTCCATAAACAAAATTGGCTACCATCTCTACCATCACCTATGCCATCATTAGCAGCATATCAGGTGCCATCTCTCTCACTGCCAACTAGCACCGCCTGGACAAAGTAAGGGATGTGACCACCATCAGACAGTAAGGAAAGAAGCCACCATCATACAGTAAGGGAGGAGGCCACCATCACTCAGTAAGGGGCCACCATCACTCAGTAAGGGGTCACCATCACACTACCACTTCCATCAGTTTTGCAACCTTCCTGCAGCCACCTTTACCATCCCTTTTGCCACCAACACCTCTAAAATTAACTGAGACAATTTCTGCAATACTGCCATCTCTTCGACCTATTTCTTCAATACAACCATCTTTTCAACCACCTTTACCATCCCTTCTGCAACCACCACTACCATCACCTCCATCACCAATCCTTCCACCATCTCTACCAACCCTCCATTTCATTTCATAGCCAGTGTATGACGTATAGTCATGTAGATTCATGTGCTGATGCATGATGACAATTGCTTCAGTATAAAAGCCAAAACTAGGTTACTCTGACTTACATTTCATGCCCCTCAGGTGAATTTCTTCATTGGAGATTACCATGTCCCCATGGTTGTATAATTTGTTTATGGATGGGGTGGTTTGGGAGGTAAATGCAGGAGTTTTGGAGAGAGAGGCGAGTATGCAGTCCATCGGGGATGAGAGAGCCTGGGAAGTGAGTCAGTTGTTGTTCACTGATGATACAGCTTCTTAATAAAAGCTGGAGATGTTGTATAATTGCCATAATAATTTTTCATGTGTAAAGCTATTTCATATTTACATGGGCTATATTTGCCCAAATATGGAACATTGCTCACATACCTAGGGTGGTCCTTTGTCCATCTTTTTCTTAGGTATCACTTCTCTTCAATCTTCCCTTTCCATAGGCAGTAGTTTTGCTGCCATCTCTCTGTTCTGCAGGTATGATTTTGGTCATCGCTCTTATAAGCTATCTGCATATTTCCCTGCTGCCAAGGCCTGGACTTAGCCACATGTCTGGTTGCTACTTCCTATAGCTTTCGTGCAGACTGGTCTCTCAGTAATTGACTGTTATGATAGCTCTTTCTTCCCTCATGCAAGTGAGATGTGAAGTTCTCGTCCCCCTTAGCTTTTCACTCCTCCTGTAACCTTTCTACCTTTAAGAGTCAGTCTTCAAACCAGATTTCCTTTCATTTGAAATAGCTTTTGTTTGGTGAATATTTTGCATTTGTCATATTTGTTACAGCAGAAAAGGAAAATTATAGGACATGTTTGGTAGGCTTACAATAAGTAATTTGATGCAATAATTTCTGTAATAGCTACAATATATTTAAACTAATCACTGTACTGTATTCAAAATTGACAGGTAATTTAAAGTCAAAGATTAGAAAGTTGAAGGAAAGTTTCAGTGAAGCAATTTCAGGGAAAGTTAAAGGACCAGCCTCAAATGTTACTTCTGATGGGGTCTACCCCAAGATAATGGAAGAATTGAAAACAGAGAGTTGTAGTAGTTTAATGGTGGAGAAGATTCAAACTAAGCTTCATTCTGCAAAAAAATCCTGGAAAACTCATTACAAATGTTATGTTTGTGGGAAAAAGATTTACAGGAAAAATGAACTGATTTCACATTTGAGGGTTCATGTAGGTGATAAGCAGTTTGAATGTAATAAGTGTGGTCATAAATTTAAAGAGCTTAGAAATTTAAAGAAACATCTCTCACGTACCACTGCTAACTATGATATTGGCAGATTCCAGTGTTCTTACTGTAGCCATACTTTTACTCTCAAACGCAGTTGTAAAATTCACGAGCGGATTCATAGCCAAAATGGGAAAGTACCATGTTGTCTCTGTGACCTGCTTGCTGCAAATATGAAGCATTTGAGGAATCACGTACGGAAGGTTCATTTGAAGGAAGAAACTGAATGTTCTTTGTGTGGATTGCACTTTTCCAAACCTTATTACCTGAAAAAACATATAAAGCGTGTGTCTAAGAATTTTCCTTTCTGTTGCTCAGTCTGTGGTCATAGGTATTCAACCAAGTTAGGTTTGAGAAGGCATGAATGTCAGCATGGCAAAATAAAGTCTCTGCAATGTACATTTTGTTTAAAAATGTTCAGTCATAGATCCCAACTTACAAAGCATCTGGCTGCTCGTGGAAGGCTGAAACATTACGAATGCTCAGGATGCAAGAAGAAATTTGCCACACATGAAAACCTCACAAAACACATGAAAATCTATCGTGCAGACAGGCCATTTAAGTGTTCTGAGTGTGGGCACACCTTTTCTAGTCAAGGTCGTCTAGTTGGCCACTTTAGGCTGCACAGTGGAGAGAGTTGGAAGTGTAAAGCATGTGGTGACACTTTCAGGAACAGAGATTTTCTGAAAACGCACTTACAGATTCATTCAAGACAAATTTTTGATGTTAATGTTATAAAGTCTCAAAATAGGAAACAAGATCATACCATAGGTCAACCCAGGTTGCTGGATTTTGCCTGGCCTCCTAAGAATCAAAAGTTCAGTTTTCTGCAGAAATTGAAAAGCTTTAGATTTGAAGGCCCTCGGATATGGGATTCCCTTTGGAACACACAAGTGCTCAAACAGTCATATGTGTCTCAACACAACCAGCAGCCCTATTTGCATCAAGAAATAGGATGTGATGATGAAAAAATTACTGAGAGTATATGTATACAGTATGACTCTAAAAAGTGTAGGCATAAGCTGTGCTGTCAGTCAGAGCAAGAGTCGCATCATTTTCCACAGGATGTTATTTCATTTCATCATTCATGTCAGAGTAACTCTGAAGGGGAATTAGATGTCTCTGTTGATGTTACTGACTTTGATGATGCCCACCTGGGAATCTTTTTAAAGCACACCTTCCTTAACCAACAAAAACCGACAGTCCAGAAAGTATGCAACATCCCAACTGTTTGTAAAGATTCTGGTGAACTTCATAAAGATATATTTCCTGTCTCTGATTACTTATTCTCATGTACAGAGACAGTAAGTTCTCATTCTCATCATCACCAAGGTTACATTACAAAGAAAAAAAAAAAGCAGAGAGTCCAGTGCCCCACATGTAACAAGTGGGTCTCTAGTGTCTCTAACTTGCAAAGACCTAAATTTGTTCACATAAATATTAAGCCTTATAAATGTTCTTTGTGTAAGAATAGGTATTGTTGTATTGATACCATGAAGAAACACAAGGTTCAAGTTCATGGTTTACAATAAAAAGTACTTTCTGGAGCATGTGCTGATCTGATCATTGTCAAATAGATCTTGAGCAATTAAGTTTAAACTACATTAAGAAGGAGTAAAATTATTAACAAAGCTGAAGTTAACCAATCTATGAAATGATCATTCCATACATATTATCATAAGAAATGTAAATACCTTTGATGGTTTTATATTTGGTCATGCAGGTGGAGGAGTGAGAGTCATGTATTAGACCATTTCTGATATAGATACAAAAGAAAAAGAAATTGTATGTGTTTGGCCTTGATTTTTAGAATTTTTTTCTTTAACAGGATTAACTTTGTTATCACTTATTTGTAATTTATTTAGTTGTTACTTCTTGCTCTACTTGTACTCAGTTAAACTAATCACATGGTCATTCAGGTTTATATCCATGATTGCAGGTGTACAGCATGAAAAATAGAATATTTGAAATAAGTGTATTTGATAGCAACCTAAGTTTCTGTGAATCATTGTACACAAGGAGGTGGATAGAATACTTATCGTATGTTACCACAACTAGAGTATGTCATGTTGAATATCAACACGTTTCATGTCATAAGGTTAAGTCTATGTGTTTATATGTAACTACCTGTTTGCACAGCACAGGATGGGAGTTGTACACTCACAGAGCCCCATCTATTGAATTTTCTGTATCAACATATGGCTATTAAAATAAGGTATATTTTCTGTATCAACATATGACTTTTAAAATCAGGTATTGTGACTGCATTTTTAGTTTCACTACATAGTCTGTTCCATTCATCTGCAACTCTGATACAATAAAAGCACTAATTGACATCTAACACATTTCTTCCTTTATTTCATCCTTTGAGCTTTCATTACTTGATTATGTATCTTGGTTTTATTTTATGTTTATATCATAGCATCATACTGATTTTCTTCACATATCTGTGTTTGGACAAGGTCAGTGGCTTTACTTTCCTCTCTGAATTGTAAAAGCATTGACTGATTTAGTTGGTCTAAGAGAAAATAATAGTTTAGTTGACATCAAGAGAATCATAATTTTATTACTCTTGGAAATTAGTTCATTAATTTTCAATGCTAGTAAAAGTGTTTTTATATCTCAGTGGTAAAGAAGTATATTTTACATATCTATATTTCTGCCATAGGATTCCATCTATCCTCTATAGGGCTACTGCAGTGCACAGGAAGCTGGCCACTTCCACCAGATGGGTCAACAGGTCAGAAAGCATAATGACATTTATGTGTCCAAGTGGGGAAAATGCTGACAACTGAGCCAAAAGTGTTAAGTGTCTTCATTGTGGTATTTGTAATATGGGCATGATGGGTCTTCAGATATGTTGAACTGGTGTGTATAATGTTGGGATGGGTGGTGTCCACAACACAGACTGGTGGGGTGGTATATGAAACTAATTTGGGAAAGAAAATTATTTAGTGCATGTCAGGTTATTTTGGTGTATGTATGTTTTGTCAGTGTTATGTTTACTGGAGATGAGGGGCTTTGTGAGTATAGCTTGTTCAAAATGTGAAGCAAGGATAAGCTTTTTATTTGTACTTAGGAGTCCATGGTTAGTTGTGGTTGGATGGGAAAGGTTTAATGTTGTGCAAAGAAATGAGTGCTGAGCATTTTGAGGTGGGATTGCATTAGGAAGCTCTCTGTTAAGTGTTGCAGTAGTCAGGCAGCCGGTGATTGCTCTAAGTACACTTTCTCTGTGCAGTTTACAGCTGTATTATATTTGCCTCTGATAAGGTAGATGACCAGCATGTGAGGCATAATTTAGGCCCCACAGAACTTTCCATGATTCATCCCGGACACCTCACATGCATATATATATTTTTTTCATACTATTCGCCATTTCCCACGTTAGCGAGGTAGCGTTAAGAACAGAGGACTGAGCCTTTGAGGGAAATCCTCACTTGGCCCCCTTCTCTGTTCCTTCTTTTGGAAAATTAAAAAAATGAGAGGGGAGGATTTCCAGCTCCCCCGCTCCCTCCCCTTTTTGTCGCCTTCTACGACACACAGGGAATACGTGGGAAGTATTTCCTTACTGTATCCCTCTTTAGTATGCTAGCACCAAGAACACATGAAGAAATGGTCTCTCACATCCACTTTCTAGTTGTATAAGGACATGCTCTATTTTCAGAAATGATAAAGCAACGATACTTCAAATTAAAGGATTAGATTTGCATTTCTTCCAGAGTCAATATAATGACAATATTTCAAGATATTTCAAAATATACTGTATTTGGAATATTTCTGACCTTGTCTTTTACAAAAGATGCACAAATGATATTTCAAGGGAGTGTGGGACAATTCTGCCAAAGATGATATACCAATAATATTTCAAAATCAAATGCATCTCAGACATGCTGGGATGGACAACAGTCAACTGGAGATAATAATGCAGTGAACAGTGAGGTGACAAGAGGCCTGGAACCCTGGTCTCATGTTGCTCTGACATTAGTCATGAGACATGCCATGAGCCAGAGGGTCAGCGTGAGGGTACATTTGTCATACCCTGTACCACATACGTACCATGGTACACCTAATGCACTGTGTACCTCTTGCTATAGTACCTCAAGGGTACATCTAGTGTTTCATATACTTCTTGCTGTAATATTTTAAAGGTACATGGAGTGTATCATTTACCTTCCACCCAGGCATCTTAATAATACATCTCTTGTACTGCATGTCCTTTGCCTTGCAGCTTAATCCAATCCATTAAAGGCACTAGTCATCGTTATCATGGATAACGCTTAAAAGAAACTAGAAATAACCTGAGGCAGACATCACACTGGTGAGAGCCTAAGGACCGGCGTAAGGAACAAAGTGTTGAGAAGCTAAAGGGAATAATGCAATTGGTGTGGAATATTAACGTGTACAGTTCTTGGTGGTGCATATACAGATGGACATCACCTCTGGTTACCATAGATAGAGATGAATTATAAGAAAAGAAGACTTTCACGGCTTTATTTACCGACCCCGACAAAAGTGAACCGGAAAGCTTATTAGACGACCCAGATGGTAATGCTTAGCCTTTTCAGCAAGAATTTTTGACCTGGAAGATACAAAGGTTGAGGTAGGAAATGCGAGGAAAGTTACCTGTGGAAGGAGATGATTAAGTTACTCGCTCAAGCTCAGGAAAGTTCATCGAAACGAAGGTTATATTCTGGGAGTCACATGACGATAGAGAAAAAGAGAGAGCACTACTTTGCGAATACTTATAACGAGAATTTCCCAAAAAGCTATCGCCTAATAATCTAAGAAATGGAAGAAACGAGTCGTGTGAACTGTATGTGAGGTTGAGGGACGGTATGTTTGTTGACTGAATGCCAGCAGCCAGCACGTGTGGGTGAGGCAGAAGAAAAGACGGCCAAAGGAGAAAGCTACTGAGGTGCTAGCTCATGGCAGCCGTCACTAACCTTCCCGATATCCGGGCGAGCACTACTGATGAAACCTTACTGGACAGTGGCCGCCTACCAGAGAGAGAGAGAGAGAGAGAAAACATAAATAGGATAAGAAGAAAACTAAGCTTCTGTGGAAGATTCAAATTAAAATTGTTCAGTCATGAAGTAGAACAATAGAAAGAGTGCAGGTGCATGTCGCGCTTCAGGATCGTACCGTCCTTAGGAAGAGGTTAAGCTCTTCCAAAGTTACATTTGAGGCAAGGGATCACGGCGGTTACAGGTTACATGGTGCAGTCAGTGCACGTTAAGAGAAGCTGTAAACTAACCAGCGGTTAGGAACAGCTGTGCCTGCGGGACTCGAATCATTTAACAGCAGGAAATTACATGACAGTAATTGTTCCCCAACATTGAGCTCGTGGAACAATAACCATTTCCATGACACAATATGTTGTCGCAATATGAGTGAGAGAACCAACCCTGACACTCCTTGGGAACCATTCTATGGTCAACACAATACACGCATGTGTGTAGGCCTAAGGGATCAACATTGCCTTATATCAATAATAATCGTTTACCAATACGCAGCAGAGATACTGATTAGTTGACACTCGAAACTGCCAACAAGTTAGCGTTCGATGATACCATTGAAAATGACGAACATAAGTCACCGGCTTCACATACTGAAGCCTTGGTGTTAGAACATGATTTTTCAATGACAGTAACACAGTGAAGGAATTAAGTTACGAACTCTCAAAAGTTTTTTAACTTCTCGTTATAGCTGGGTAAGTAAAGCTACAAGTAAACAATATACTTTTCTGTAATAATTGATGGTGTACCACTAATTTATTCCGACATACGAAAAGAAAATGCATAACTTGAGCCAAACATTATCATGGGTTAACTCATGAAGTTATTGCTTCACTACAACATCAGTTATTAGCTATGTGAAAACTTCAAGCAGAGTACATTTATAGACAACATTTTCAAATACAAATCAAGGTTCTGGTTATAACCAGGCCAACATACCCATGGGTCATATCGTTATGTCCGAGGGTCGTACTCCCGTCCATAACGACTATACCGTCATTTTCAAGGATCTTACTATGGTACTGTAAGATCGTACCGTCTTGCTTATGCATGATTCCTTCGTGTTCAAGGATCTTACTATGGTACTGTAAGATCGTACCGTCTTGCCTATGCATGATTCCTTCGTGTTCAAGGATCTTACTATGGTACTGTAAGATCGTACCGTCTTGCCTATGCATGATTCCTTCGTGTTCAAGGATCTTACTATGGTACTGTAAGATCGTACCGTCTTGCCTATGCATGATTCCTTCGTGTTCAAGGATCTTACTATGGTACTGTAAGATCGTACCGTCTTGCTTATGCATGATTCCTTCGTGTTCAAGGATCTTACTATGGTACTGTAAGATCGTACCGTCTTGCTTATGCATGATTCCTTCGTGTTCAAGGATCTTACTGTCGTGACAGATAGCACCCTCGCGCTATGCGGTCGTACCATCTAGTCCAGAGGTTGTATTCTCGTGCATAAGGATCAAAAACACCGTGCTCAGGTATCTTACCGTCGCAGTCAAACATAACGTCGTGTTCTGGGTCGTGCTGAAGGGTCTTACTGTAGTTCTCAAGGGTCATACCGATCCGTCGTGCTCAAGGAGTTAAGGCGATAACAACTGCAACAGAAGCTTACTGTCTCGCTCTTATCATTAACATTTATCAACTGCTTATCAGATCAACTCCATGAAGAACATCAATTCACAGTTTATCAGATGAGTGTATACTGTCAACATCTGATGAGCGTATACAGTCAAGTTCCGGGATGTGCTGCTTTACCTAGAGAGAAACATTTCCAGACGTGTTGACGACAAATATTGGCTGCCGCTGTAACTATGTGAAGGACATTTGTTTCCACCGATCTCATGTTTTCTTTCTATCTTTTCAAGCGATGAATGAACCTACACATCTTTTGCGTGTGTATTAATGTTAAAATCATTTGCCTGTGTTTATTTACGTATTGTATCTAGCAAGTTAAGCTTCTAAAAAAGGACATAATTTAACCATATAAAGATATTGAGTTCTGAGGGTTACCTGTGACCAGGTGGGTAGGAAGGGAGATAATCAGGAACAGGATAAGGCAGGGAAGAAGAGATCAGGAAAGGCAAGTAAGAAGGGTATCGGGGGACCAAGGAGGCGAATGATTAGGTAAAGAGAAAGATTATTGGCTCGGAGGAAAGATTTTATGTCATATGGAGGCTTTGTCGCGAGCAAGGAGGACAGATGGAAAGATGTGTGTAGAAAGATTCATACAGAAGACGAAGAAATATTGTTTGGGATGTATGGGTTAGAAAGATCATTTCGCACAGAGTATTGTAAGGGAAAGACAGGTGGATTGAAGGACACACACACACACACACACAAGAAAAGAGAAGAGAGCTTACTACGTGTGCACAAATACGGAGAACCCGCAGGCATAAATGGATATAGATCACCCCTGCTTTATTCCCCATCCACCAACAACTTGCATATTCCCCCTCCTCCTGAACAAACACAACGTAGCATATAAAACCATAATAACTCACCATACACCAAACAACAGCCCTAACAACCCCAACACATGAACTATTCTCCTCAGACGTGAACGACTTACACTTTCTCGTCTGCTATCTGGTCACCATCCATTTCCCAACATTACAATACGGAGTCAACATATCACTAACACCCCCCCATGTCCTCTATAATCGTTCATACGGGAAAGAGGTCGTTCTTGCAAGTATAGACACGAGAAGGTATAGAGTTCCAAAGCTTGGCAGTGCACGGAGACTCACACCTCATTACTATTCCCATATTTAGTTAAGTGCTTCCACGTTATCACCATCGCTTCCTGATGTAATCAAGACAAATATTAAGCACCATATCAAGGACCAGTAGCCGTTTTCAATTAGTGCCTCTCCATCGTTATTTTCTAATTCCATATTATTTCCACTTTTTAAACTGAAACAAAATTCAGTTTATCTTTCCATTCAAACTTCTACTCACAGTTTTACCGCCCGTATACCAAACACTGTTTCAGTTCCGTTCTTTCTTAGAACATACTTCTTATACTCTTCTGTTCCACATTTCTGACAGCAAAATCTTCTCACAAGATACTTTGGTATTCTTTGACTCATGATCTTGTATATTAAGAATATATGTGCGTCTCATATATATATATATATATATATATATATATATATATATATATATATATATATATATATATATATATATATATATATGGAGAGAGAGAGTAACAGTTTTCTTGTCTCTGGAGCGTATTCAAAACAGACGTATGATTTTCTTCTGAATTGTTATTTATAAGATAACGAGCACAACCACAGCTCTTCTTGCCACATAGGACGAAAGCGTTGCCAAGTTACACATGCATCACTCCCTCCTGCTGTACCCGTTTTCCTTACTGGTATGGACTGGGTGGAAGATGAAAAGAACGAGACTAGAATGGACGGTCCCTCACATACACACACACACACACACATAAGCTACAACAAAGTTCACACTACACGCTGATGTCACAGACATGAGTTTACGCTCACGAGTTAAGAAACAATCATAGAGAACTTAGGCTAATGGGACGGTAATCTAGATAATACTCTCAGAAAACTTAGGCTAATGGTAAGGTAATGACCTTCGAGAACTTAAGTTAATGGCATGATAATAGGGATAATTTCTGGGGTTTGGCAAAGCAGATGGTCGCAGATATTAATATTGTCTTCCATGCAGGTCTTCAGGTACTTTATTCTAAGTCTAAAAAAAAGAATTCATTGACTTGCAAGTTTGGATTGAGAATCATACTTTCCAGTGCCATGTTTACACTGCGTGAAAATCAAATAACTAATCATGATTTACAAGCTGAATTTTTCTCGTCATATGTTATATTGTTTCTTTCTCTCTTGTGTATCATATATATATATATATATATATGTATATATATATATATATATATATATATATATATATATATATATATATATATATATATATATATATATAATGAGATCCGGCAGCACCAAGAAATCAGACCAGCTTGGTGGAGCAGATGGAGAGGGACTTGTGTGATGGAAGGTTTGATGTTATCCAGCAAGAGATGGATAATCCGCTCAACATGGTCATTGTTATGGTTCCGTCATCCAGTCAAGACGGGCCATGTCCAGCACTGGTGACGAAGGAGTGGCAGACGTGGCAGCAGACGCTCCGCAGCCCAAAACGGTATCGATAAAGGCCTTAAGGATACCTGCCCAGCGAAGCCGCAACAGAAGGTAAGTCCTTATAACAATATTTCTCTCAGCAGCATACCGCAGGGCATCTCTCGTTCTGTGGTCCATCTTGATTTCACTATTAAAATTCAAATAATATATATATATATATATATATATATATATATATATATATATATATATATATATATATATATATATATATATATATTTCTTTCAAACTATTCGCCATTTCCCGCATTAGCAAGGTAGCGTGTGTGTGTGTGTGTGTGTGTAGAGAGAGAGAGAGAGAGAGAGAGAGGGAATTTTATTTGAATTTTATTACAGTTCGTTAAATGAAATCAAGATGGACTATAGAACGAGAGGTGCCCTTCGGTACGCCGCTGTGAGGAACATTGGTATAAAGACACGTCGTGTGTTGGTGCTTGGCAGGGCGGGTGTGCTTGTGGCCTTTATCGATCCCGATCTAGGCTGTGGAGCGTCTGGTGCCACGTCTCCCTCTCCTGAACGCTGAAAATAGCCCGTCTTTGTGGGACGACGAGGCCTTTACTGTCGTAGTGTTGCTCAGGTTATCTGCCTCGTTGTGAATAATATCATGAATGCCACCAGACAGGTCCCACTCTATCTGTGCTGCTGAACTGAACTGCTATGCTCTCTCTCTCTCTCTCTCTCTCTCTCTCTCTCTCTCTCTCTCTCTCTCTCTCTCTCTCCACACACACACACACACACACACACACACACATATGATATCCGCGAGTGTAGAACTGTTTTTATACGATGCAATATTTTCTAGAGAAAATGTATTTCGTCTCCTGAAAAGTGGACCAATTATATGAATAACTATTTTCTTTTGCAAGATAAGGGTTAAGTAAGTCCTTGAGCACGACAGCACGACGTACATCCTGATGGTACGACCCAAAAACACGATGGTAGGCCCTAGAACACCAGGACACAATGTGTGGGGACACGACGGCACGACCTGAAGCACAACAGTACGACACTTGAACACCATGATAAGTCCTGGAGCATAGCGGCACGATGCACGGGCACGACCATTACGGTACAATCCTTCACTATAGTGGCTTGGCTTTTCCTGTGATTCTGTGTGGTCGTACAGTCGTACTCTTGAGTAGTAAAGTCGTGCTCATGGGATTAAAAGACTTTGCCTAAGAGTTTTATCACTTCTACTTAAACAGATGTCACTGATGCATGATTTGCACAACTGCTTCATGATTCAACTAACTCTGATACTCATCTAAAACATGGACAATTTTCGTTATACTCTGAACTGAATAATCTTTTATGATTAGTTGAAACCATAAGACACGAGGCGAGAAGTATGTACCGTTATACTGTACATATACCTTTCCCTCCCGCCCACCTCAAAGACGCCGACAAAATTAACGCGATAAACGATGGCACAGAACTTTACAGGCTCCATCAATCCAGATTAAGTCTAGTTGTGTGAGCAGCAGATCAGGTCTGGCCTTGAACTTTACGTCTGAGGGGAAAGGCTCAGTCTAGGTATGTTTGGTGTTTCAGCCAGGAAGTTATTGTTTGTTCGTGGTACAAACTCCCACCATCACTCTTATTCAAGCGTCGTGTCAGTTCGGTTTAAGTGTTGTGCCAGATGGTCAGCCGCTAGAGTGACCCACTGACACTGAGTGTGACATAATAGTGTCATCGTTGATGGTTCTCATCTTGGGGACAGAAGGCAACAGGGTAATGATATGCCAGCGTTACCATAACTTGATAGTCTCTGTCATTAGCATGATCATTCAGGCTATCAGGGATAGCGTGCGGACGACAGAGGTATGGGGACACTCATGTTCTGTTGAGAACTGTAATTTCCTCCATTTATCATTGCCACTGTGAATGGTTAAGTACAGTGGTAGTGTGTATATCGGAGAGGGTGTTATCATGGCTGCTCTTAACCCGTATTGACCGCTGGGAGGTAGCATAAGCCGCCTTCACACACCGGTTGGGTGTAGGCGTTGCGATTCTCATGTAATGTTCGTTTGACGTTCTCGCTGATGTATTACCCTCAGGCTCCATTGTTCCCACACGGCGTAATGTTATTTGTAATCAACTCGTGCTTGGTACACTAAAGTTTACAATGGTAATTCTTGATTCATGCATAATGTAAGCACGTTGGCCTACGGGACGCTGCCTCCAACAGCTTAACTGAGCAGAGGAGCAACATGACACATTGGTCTCAGACCCAGCTATGAGAAGAGACGCCCGAAACCATCATAAGGTATACGTAAAGTAAGGCAATGTCCCAGACCCAGCTGTGGAGGAAGGAGACCTCTGAAACCTTAGTGGGGTGGACGTGAGGTAAGTTAGGGTCAGTGACCCACCTGTTGGGATAGTAGACCAGCACAAACATACACAGTTACTCCAACACACTAGCATGACGACCTCAGACTGTTGCTAAAAATACACCAGAACATCTGCTGTATGTTTTTTTCCTACATATCTAATACATTCAGAATGATCCTATTGCATATGCATCCTACACTAAACGTGTGTCAATGTATTTTCTATCGAAGTTCTGCAGACAACCAGAACATTCATATATTCTGCTGCCTTGTATTGAACGAATTGGAAGATCACTTGTGTTGCAAAGCCTAGAAGGATATACTTAACTCTAGGTACACGAGAGAAGGTCCTTGTCACACCCAAGCACTGGGAGGGAGGTAGCATGAAGGCTTGCTTATATTGTCGCCTTTTATTGACCAGACTCAAGCATTACACACCTCTCAACCCTCATCCCCAGGTCAAGACGTGGGAGTTGTCGTGCCGTGGATCTGGGTGTGTGGTGCACAACGCGTCGCTGAGTTGGTATTCGCGAGTTGAGAACCAGTGACAGAACACCAGGTACACCAGGGGCCTGGTGCCCGTATCACAACTTATCATGAGGTGGGGGGGGGGGGGTTGTCTTTGGATGGCCAGGGTGGTCGTTCCCACCGTCGCTGTTGTTTCCTTCATTGGTCACCTGCGTCGTCGCCGTCCAGGGTAAGCCTCGCCAGGTCCTCGTCCTCAGCCCTTGCCTTCTGGGCCTTTGCCAGGACGATGACGAGTTCCGTCACACGAGCACTTCACTGGTGACGCAAGCACTAAGAGGCTCCGGTTCATCAGGTGTGTGTGTGTTTGGGGGGGGGGTATACTGACTTAAGGTCGTTACAAGTATATGACCACCAATGATTTTTTCATATAAATATATTTATTTTTTTTTTTTATTATACTTTGTCGCTGTCTCCCGCGTTTGCGAGGTAGCGCAAGGAAACAGACGAAAGAAATGGCCCCCCCCCCCCCATACACATGTATATACATACGTCCACACACGCAAATATACATACCTACACAGCTTTCCATGGTTTACCCCAGACGCTTCACATGCCTTGATTCAATCCACTGACAGCACGTCAACCCCGGTATACCACATCGCTCCAATTCACTCTATTCCTTGCCCTCCTTTCACCCTCCTGCATGTTCAGGCCCCGATCACACAAAATCTTTTTCACTCCATCTTTCCACCTCGAATTTGGTCTCCCTCTTCTCCTTGTTCCCTCCACCTCCGACACATATATCCTCTTGGTCAATCTTTCCTCACTCATCCTCTCCATGTGCCCAAACCACTTCAAAACACCCTCTTCTGCTCTCTCAACCACGCTCTTTTTATTTCCACACATCTCTCTTACCCTTACGTTACTCACTCGATCAAACCACCTCACACCACACATTGTCCTCAAACATCTCATTTCCAGCACATCTATCCTCCTGCGCACAACTCTATCCATAGCCCACGCCTCGCAACCATACAACATTGTTGGAACCACTATTCCTTCAAACATACCCATTTTTGCTTTCCGAGATAATGTTCTCGACTTCCACACATTCTTCAAGGCCCCCAGGATTTTCGCCCCCTCCCCCACCCTATGATCCACTTCCGCTTCCATGGTTCCATCCGCTGCCAGATCCACTCCCAGATATCTAAAACACTTCACTTCCTCCAGTTTTTCTCCATTCAAACTCACCTCCCAATTGACTTGACCCTCAACCCTACTGTACCTAATAACCTTGCTCTTATTCACATTTACTCTTAACTTTCTTCTTCCACACACTTTTCCAAACTCAGTCACCAGCTTCTGCAGTTTCTCACATGAATCAGCCATCAGCGCTGTATCATCAGCGAACAACAACTGACTCACTTCCCAAGCTCTCTCATCCCCAACAGACTTCATACTTGCCCCTCTTTCCAAGACTCTTGCATTTACCTCCCTAACAACCCCATCCATAAACAAATTAAACAACCATGGAGACATCACACACCCCTGCCGCAAACCTACATTCACTGAGAACCACTCACTTTCCTCTCTTCCTACACGTACACATGCCTTACATCCTCGATAAAAACTTTTCACTGCTTCTAACAACTTTCCTCCCACACCATATATTCTTAATACCTTCCACAGAGCATCTCTATCAACTCTATCATATGCCTTCTCCAGATCCATAAATGCTACATACAAATCCATTTGCTTTTCTAAGTATTTCTCACATACATTCTTCAAAGCAAACACCTGATCCACACATCCTCTACCACTTCTGAAACCACACTGCTCTTCCCCAATCTGATGCTCTGTACATGCCTTTACCCTCTCAATCAATACCCTCCCATATAATTTACCAGGAATACTCAACAAACCTATACCTCTGTAATTTGAGCACTCACTCTTATCCCCTTTGCCTTTGTACAATGGCACTATGCACGCATTCCGCCAATCCACAGGTATATATATATATATATATATATATATATATATATATATATATATATATATATATATATATATATATATATATATATATATACATACATACACTTGATCGCCGTTTCCTGAGTCAGCCAGACGACGTAGTTGAGAAAAGTTACCTTGAGCCAGCCTGTATCATCAGAGTACAGCCTCGTCGAGGAACCTCTCACTCCGGAGAAGTCCATGTGAATGCAGCATGAGAACCAACTCATGGCATGACTGTCACACACAACGGAGCTTCACCGTGAGCAGTGGTGTACAGGTATTAGCAGCAGGAGGAACACATACACTCACTACAGCGGCAGGTCTTCACCATGATCTGCAAGGTGATTACTGACAATGACCCATTATTATGCACGCAACAATGAAACAGTCAAATGTCAGTACAGCAAGTGACTGGAATTATGTGAGGTGTTCACCGGCTTATGATGGATATGTCTGGCGTGTGCAGTGTGGGAATGATGGCAAGAAGAATGTAGGAAAGTGTATGAAGAAATGATGAATAAATGTATACGACCTATAATACCTGCCACAAGTCTCCCCCAGATTTATAAAGCCATCATATAAGTTTCTTCTTTTTTCTTTTGGGTAAAATATTCTGCTTTACTCCTTCGTGCAGACGGCATATTGGATCCCTATACTGAAACATTGCCATGACAACCTTCCACTGTGGCCTCACTCTGACCTGCTGCCACTCCCGGGATGCATCACTAACATGAGAAAGCCAGGCCATCATTCCCCCTTCGCTAGCTTCACAAAACCACAAGCTACCAAACACTTTATAAAACCACAAGCTACCAAACACTTTATAAAACCACAAGCTACCAAACACTTTATAAAACCACAAGCTACCAAACACTTTATAAAACCACAAGCTACCAAACACTTTATAAAACCACAAGCTACCAAACACTTTATAAAACCACAAGCTACCAAACACTTTATAAAACCACAAGCTACCAAACACTTTATAAAACCATTACATCATTCTTGTCTTACACTTTAATTGCAGTTGATCATCAATCATGTACTGTATAAGAAGGCCTCATCATACTCTTCCTTCTACATCAATCATCTTGTGTATAAAGGAATGCTACAAGACTCTTCCTACTTCTTAATGCCATTCTCGGTCTCCAGGTACAGCCTAAGGCCGTGATAATTATCAGTCATGGGTAAGGTTTGACGTTCACTACATCACAAGACAACACATATCGTTTACGTATCTGTATCGTGCAGCAGACATGCTCCTGCTGCTGCTGCTGTAATGTGGCACAACAACTAGCTTCTCTAGTCTTTCAGTGTGAACAAAACTGAGGTCAGTTCGCGCCATGCTATGTGACATGGAGGATCCGTAGGCGCTTTAGGAGATCCCCAGACAGGTTCCTCTAGGATGCTCCTGTAGCTCAGACCTGCCACATCACACTGCATCATCCTCTCCGGCCAGACCTGCCTTCATCTATGTACTGTGTATCGTCCCCACAGCTATATCCTTCCCACATCAGGGTGCCACAGCATGCTTGGGTAAGGCTGTGCTGAAGTATATCACCACACACACATCAAAAGAAAAATTTTCATCAGAATGGTAGATACTGAAAGATGAATAATGCAAGATGAAGGCGAAGATATATTTACCTTGAGTACCGGCATAGAGCGAGGGACGGACCCCGCGGTGAGACACTTGAATATTCACATTACATTGATGAAGACGAGAAAGGTCAGACTTTAGACTGAAATGATGAGGAAGAACACCAGGAAATGATGACCTTCAGAGGCACGGGAACATAATATCTCCCCAGCAGACAGGTGTGAAAATTAGGAAATAATCGCTGAGTACCCTATCTGTACGGAATTATTAGTATTATTATAATTACTGTGAAACTGTCAAGCATGCGATGCTTCCGTCGGAAAGCTGTTGAGTTTCACTTCCTGATCCAGGCACATGTAGCGAGCACCTGCACTGCGGTTCAGTCTGCAAAGTAAAGCCTGTGGACTGATGGTGAGGCGGCACTAGTTCACACCGACCTCTCCTTCCAAGGGAACAGATAATCCCTCTTATTTTCCGCACTGTGGTGGAATACAAACACACCACCACCACAGCTCATCAGCAAACATCAGCGGTGAATTAGGCAGTCCACACTCTCGCGCGCACGCACGGGAAGCTTACGAAAGACCTCAGAAGGGGTTGGGGGGGGGGGGGATGACATCGTATATATGTTGGTGACAAGTTTGATTGTTGGTGTTACGGAAGCCATCCTCCTCACTGGTCTACATATCAAATGTATTAGTGTGTAATTCTGAGTTTCATGCTCAGGTTATCTTCACACGTTGATATATGTTGAATGTAGAAAGAGCGAGTACACAAACCACAAATAATACAGTAGTATGCAACCCACCAGCCATATTAAGTAACAGCAGACAAACACATCATCTTACAGTACACAAACCCCAAACTTGACAACTTTAGAGTACAGAAGGCACCAGCATACTACCTTGGAGGAACTAAGAGCCATAATACCTCACAGCAGACAACCCACCACTCATACTACCACATATCCAATATGATCATGACTCCAACACCTCACAGTAAAACCTGTGAATCGTGCAAGGCCTGAACAGTTACCATCTATCACATGACGAGAGAGAAGTTATAGAAGCAGTAGTACAAACATATGTAACTTAATAGATATTTGCTTTACATTGTAGATCCAGCATATGATTAAAAGAATTACTACTAAGTATTATTGTTACCACTGTAATCCTCTCGTCTTCCATCTGCAAAAGTAATCTTGTCATCATGGTTTTGTAAAGGTAATCTTGTCATCATGCTTTTGTAAAGGTAATCTCATTTTCCTTCAGCAGGAACAAGAAAATGCAGGAGTTTATGAGTAATTCGCTTACGAAGGAGTTTCCTAAGTGGATAAGACGATCAAAGATAATCTTGGAAACTCTCTTAAGGCAAATTGACGATTAGATGACGCAGCGGTCTGGGATCAATGTACTGATTACCTTGCTAATCACCGGATCTAGACTCTACAACAGTCTGAGAATATGAAGGACAAGACATTTTAATCTTAGAATAACAGTACATTCACCTGCGTCTTCTCTTCAAATGTTTGGATGCAGCAAGTCGGGATTTTCTCATACAAGTATCTGAGGTATAAAAAACATTTTATTATTATCATCAAGACATTTACGGTCTTTCTTGCCAGCACGTGAGCAGGAAATGACTCATTAATCTCTTTTATACAAACTGGAAATTGGATAAGTTACGTAGTAATTCAACACTTTCATCAATCGTACTTTACCTTACGATAAAAAGAATTTTTTTTGATCTCATTATGTCTCTTTTATACACAGGTAAAGGAAGGTGGGTAATACTAAATATTTTCATGTTTTCGTTTACGAGAGTGTGGAACGTTTAGTGCTCTGGCTGCAGGAGAGAGAGACTGACTGACTCCACTTGTGCCTAAGACAAGATTCTGCCACGAGGCAGGGCTATCGCGTAGCGCTCACCCACTCTACTGCTGTTCAGCAATTCTCTTGTTCTGTGCCGCCACGCACGCTGCATGATTATTGGTCTTAGGATCACCTGAGACAATTTTTAGTCATTTGCTTATGCCGTCTTTTACAGACGTCCGTCCTCCCTGCTTGTGCGTCTGTTTCACTTAGCAGAATATTGAAAATATCTCTGAATTCCTTTCATATTTTTGTGTGACATCTGCTGGTATATTTCCAAGATTCTTGTAGACGTGTGTTACATACGCATCGTAAAGTTTGTAGGTCATGACCAGTGCGTTCGGTTCCTTCAACTTTATGTCGCAGGTACATGAAACTGCCATGTGTCTTTCTCTTCTGCCTTCACCGACCTACCTCCAACCTCTCATGGCAGATCACATTCTTCTTTACCTCAATACTTCTTATAAAATGGTCCTGAATTCTTCTCAGTCCAGTGATATCAAGTGGTCCCGGCGGCGACGAGACATTAAAGTAATATTCAAGTCTGCCTCTCATGTATAGTGAACGTGATCATCAACAGACTCTCTCTTACTGAAACTCCTCATTATCCCTCCGCTCAACACACGAATCGTTACGAAGATATTTTCCTCAGTATTATCTCCAAAGTCTAGCTTGACGTACATTATCACTAAGGTCTTCCACTCTGTTTTACTTACGAATTACCTTTCGTGTTGTCCTCTTGTAAGGAATAGCGAGGTCGTACCTACGAATTGTAGGGGACGCCAAGTCTCAAATATGACCCCTAGAGTACGTCAAAGCCCAGGCACGACCCCTGGGACAGCAAGATCACAGGTGCGACCCCTGAGGCACTTGATGTCACATCTACGACCCCTGGGGAACGCCAGGTCATCGGTACGACCCTTAGGGCACACCAAGTCAGCAGATATGACACCTGGAGCACACCAAGTCAGAGGTCACATTCCTGTTGGTATTGTGAGTGCCGCTCTCGTTGATGACAGACATGACATTCTTGATCATAGTCAAGTTCACGTTACGTCCCGTGCATCCTGATCATGCTGGGACCACTGCTGACGACGAGGGTCATGCTGATCTTGCTGTACATAATGCTGATATAGAGGCACTATTGACGACTGTCATTGTTGATGTTTGAAGCTGCGTTGATTAAGACGCAGTTCCCCGTCACTGATTTTTTTTTTTTTTATCAAAGGTCAACATTAGATAACATATTCTATTTCAAAAGCGTAAACCAAGCGTATCCGTACGACATGACGACGACGTGCTGCACGGTACACAATTTACGACATCTTCCTAACCCAAGGTTGTACAACCATTTGTACGTACGTATGTTCTTTCTGGCCCCCAACCTTAAGCATATATATACATATATATATATATATATATATATATATATATATATATATATATATATATATATATATATATATATATATACATATATAAAGCCTCGAGTTGCAAAGTGTGTAATAAAAGAAAGTGACTACTCCACGGTGATACAGGCCGGGTATCATAGTAGATGAACAACAAGGAAATAACCTGATAACTGTCTTACAACATGTTGTTATGCCTCAGGTAAGATGGCTGTCTCAGTGTTCGCCAGGTGAAGGTTTTCCCTGAGGTGTTGAGGTAAATGCTGGGCACGTCGTGTTGCTCTCGGGGTAAGGCAAGGGCGAAGCTGGCACGGTAATGGGGAAGGAGGAGGGCCAGTGGGAAGGGAGAGAGAACCCCATGATGGAGGGAAGGAGGTAACCTGGCGAGATGGAAAGCTAGGTGGAAGGAGAGAGACGTTCCTCCTCCTACTACTTGTGTATGCTGGAGGACGGCATGTCTGGCTGGAGGTCCCGGCCAGCACACTCCTTCCTGACCCCTCCTGCATGGCTGATGATGGCTGGCTGACTTCTCCTGCATGGCTGATGATGGCTGGCTGACCCCTCCTGCATGGCTGATGATGGCTGGCTGACCCCTCCTGCATGGCTGATGATGGCTGGCTGACCCCTCCTGCATGGCTGATGATGGCTGGCTGACCCTTCCTGCATGGCTGATGATGGCTGGCTGACCCCTCCTGCATGGCTGATGGCTGGCTGGCTGGCTGAACCTCCTGCATGGCTGATGATGGCTGGCTGACCCCTCCTGCATGGCTGATGATGGCTGGCTGACCCTTCCTGCATGGCTGATGATGGCTGGCTGACCCTTCCTGCATGCCTGATGATGGCTGGCTGACCCCTCCTGCATGGCTGATGATGGCTGGCTGACCCTTCCTGCATGGCTGATGATGGCTGGCTGACCCCTCCTGCATGGCTGATGGCTGGCTGGCTGGCTGACCCCTCCTGCATGGCTGATGATGGCTGGCTGACCCCTCCAGCATGGCTGATGATGGCTGGCTGACCCCTCCTGCATGGCTGACGGCTGCCACACAAGATGAGGATCCTGAATAGAAAGCGTGTGTCATGCATACGTACAGCCTCATGGACTAACTCACATGTGCGCCTCATACCGACAGTCATGCAGACACACAGAAAGTATACAGACATGAGGGCCAGACGTACTCTCAGCTCGCGGAGATGTGCACTTGTTTCTTCCTTCCTGACGCAGACTTGTGTCCACCAAGCTATTCCTGAAATTCTGGCAGAATGTCCTTTGATGATGCTCAACAACTTTCGTCACCAAATCTGAAACAATGTAAACATGTTCTTGAAGGAGTGGTGAGTTGGAACGGCCTTCTACTTTACTGTACTGTCTCCATCTATAGTAGCGGGTAGGGAGGGCCCTCTGCATTACTGTCCTGTCTCCATCTACACTGCTGTCCTGTGTCCACCTATAATGATGAGTGGGAAGGAGCCTTCTTAGAAGGCTTTACTATCCGTCTCCATCCATACAGATTAGGAACGTAAGATATTATCATTGTCTTTCAGCAGATAATCTCATCAAAGACCACTTGGTGGTGTTCTGTTGTTTGGTATTTCCATGTACTTCCGTGAAACCTCAGACCACAGTGAGAAACAGGAACTTTCTCAAGTAATTGGAGGCTCCTCAGGTGGAGCCCTTCTGATGCAGAGAGAGCCACAGACGCTGTGCTTGGTCAGTAAGACCCGCTGGCTTTTCTGAGGTACTTTACAGCAGCTTCACTTCTATACCTTCAAGTACAGCAGATGGAGTGACATTACTGATATAAAACTAAACTAGTTGTGTGGTAACCTCGGAGTACACAGGTGAAATGATATCTATAATGATGATAATGTGCATGGTGGAGACACGTTCATTACGTAGCTCTGAGGTACACAGTTCATGGTATAAATAAAAGATACTTTGTCTGGAGGTACTCTGTAGCTGGGGCACTTTACTTCAACAATTTTATGTATTTTTTCTTTTACAGCGACAAGTGACTCACTGACTCCCTGTGCACGATAATTGCGACCCCTTGGCACAACGGTATGACCTTTAAGCATGACAGCACGACCCCTAAGCACGACTGACTATCAAGGGTCAGATCATAAGGTAAGCCAAAGGGTCGTACCGTCTTACACAAGGGTTGTGCAGGCATGTTAAAGATGTAACTAACTGATCAGCACAACGACTGAAAAAACCAACTCCAGCTACGCTCTGGGACTCTACACAAGTTCATTTGAAAATTGCAAATTTAGGCTTCCTGCTCTAGATAGACACACCCACATTTCACACTTCTCATTTCCATACAACACTGCCGCCAGACAAGAACAAAGGAAACCTAACTTTCTGCATTACATTTACTGAATGTTTACATATTTACTGAGGACCGAGCTCTGCCCGGGTAACACTTCCTACATGTCCGGTCAACTGAGCAAATGTTTACGTTTTCCATGAGGAACGAGCCATGCTTGAGCAGCTCAGTTTCATCATAGAAGAATGTGATTCATGCGTCAGGGCTTGAGCAGAGAAAGCCAGCTTACTGATGCAGTTTCGTGTCAAGAATCAAGTGGGTTTAATTGGCTTGTTACGACCACGGCAGCACGAGCTTCACCCTAGCCACCTTTGACCTCAGAGTCACCCAAGCACTCCAGTAACATTCGTAACCTCTTGGTCACAGTGTAACACCAACCGACTCCTAGTTATGTTGGAAAGCGTCCATCCATCCATGCGTGATGGTTTACCTCATCGGTGACGTCGTACACAAATCCAGTTGCAAAAAAATCTGAATGAATAACTTGAGAATGAATATTCATGCCGGACAGAACATGGGTCGTGTGCAGAATACCATTATTAATGCTATCCAGTTCTCCATCTTGGTCGCTACATTATTAGTTTCAGTTATATGTTCTTAGCAATTCGCTTACCATTAAATTCGGACGTGTGGCCAAATGCTAACTCGGTTCATGACTTTTTATTATGCATATAATCTAACATAACATAAATTTTCGTTTTAAAGTGTAAAAATAAATCCTATATGAAAACAATTTAAAATTGAATCCATATATTAGGTAAGTTTGATTTCTACTTCCATAGGGTTGAAATATTCTCGTTTTATCACATCACATTTATTTTTGCTACGTCTTCATCCTTAGAAACAGCTCACTAAAACTGAATTCCACTTTTTGCCATTAGTCTGAGTAATGATTAATCAATTTTATGGTTATACCACAGCACTGAGGTAGCCAAAGTATTCTTAAAAAGATAGCCTTACGAACTGCTGCCTTGTCCAGGCCTCTCTATATTATTTTTTCTTCTACGTTTTTATCATGAATATTCAGTACGTAATGTCCACTATCTTATTCAAGATCTAACTTGCATTCTTTTTATCGTTGAATCACCTGTGTAGCTTATGAATCAGCTTTAATTCATTATGAAACCACGCCATGCGCTGGTTTTCTAAGTAATCCCTCATAGCTGGTACAGCTGTTGGAACAAAATATGCTTTACATTTATGATCCTCATCAACAACTTCATGTATTCTTCTAAGATCTTTTTACCTGCTGATCATTCTTATGGATCCCTTCACCGAGAATCAACATGGTACTCAAGTTGCTCTGTCAGCGCTGCCAGTATTTGATATATTTGTTTAGGTGCTTTCAAGCTGTTTCAAGAACGCAAGGTATTACAAACACACACACCTCCTCTCTCTTCCTACACACACACACACACACACACACACACACACACACACACACACACACACACACACACACACAACAAAAATCGTGTATATTCCAAACTGTACTTCGTGTTGTCATTCTTACATGTTCTCATCGTAAGCACAGACATTCTCTGGACATGTTGCACAATTAATCGTACATATTCTATCTATCATGTGGGCTATAATGGCTTATTGTTGTAAGGATTTTTCTCTGAAACTACGATTGTAGACGTAAGGTGGTTCAGTGTATCAAGAGGACAGAGAGGGTAGGTTACCTCACTCAAAGATTGGCAAATACGTAATAGATATCCAGGCTTCCTATCAATGTTTTCTCTTGCAAGATTAATATGGATTTACAGGTAGTTGCTTACATAACATGACTACGAATTAGAACCATGGATGAGTCTGCTTCTTTTATACTTTTACCATGATAACTAATTAGAGATAGAGAGAGATGTGAAGATAGAGAGAGATATGAAGATAGAGAGAGAGGTGAAGATAGAGACAGGTGAAGAGCAGTTGTGGCTGATTTTCGTTGCCGTTTTACTGTTATTATCATAATATAATCACATCCACAGATGATGACTTGTCCAATGATGGAGGAATGCTCCTCAGAATCATTCCATCTTTGAACGGATACTACGTATATTGCAACTTCTCTTTCCATCTTTATTATTTGAAATATCTGCGTTATCGCATAGTAAACAAAATGTAATAAATATAGATTCGTATCTTCAGTGTGTTGTTCACGCTGTCATTCATATTTGTTGGTTGAGTGAGTCCAGTGCAGAAGATAGCATCATACGACAGCATGATAAGGTCATGGTCAGTTGCCCTGCCCAATCCCTGACTTTAGGCTTACGGCATAAGACCCAACAACCTGGCTTGATAGGCCTAAACTGGAATTCTTAGCAAAGTATAATAGTGGATGGCCTGTAAACGCACTTATAACGAATGGAAAATGAACGAGTAAATGTCTGACAACTGGCAGACGCTCAGGAAATTACGTATATCATAGAATACTGGAACAACTTGAGGTACTTCAACAGCGGTCGAACTCTTCTAGAAGGCTCGGCGAGAGATGACCTGAACCACGACACACTGAACGACAAGATACGACAATGGAGGTGACACTTGACACCCATGTAGAGGAAGCCGAGGGTCCTTCATGATTTAGGGTCTCTGAAAGCGGCAGCCGAAGTAGACCGGATCTCTTTTCTTCGAGAGATCGATGTCCCTCCTCTTGTTCTTGCCGTTCGACCTTTCCCAAAGGCGGTCCGCTCGGCTGTCAGTTTACGGCTTTCTTGCTACAACACAAATCAGACAAGTTTCCTGTCTCCATCTGTCTACAGCATTAGGTGGGAAGGAGCCTTCTGCTTTACTATCCCGTCTCCATCAGTCTACAGTAGTTGGTTCACTGTTCTGTCTCCATCCATGTACAGTAGACAGTGGGATGAGCCTTCTATTCTGTCTCTTCGCCTTATCCTGTCTCTATCTCTCCCTGGCAGTAGGTGGGGAGAGCCTTCTTCCTCACTACCATGTTTTCATCTACTTACATTTGCAATATAAGATCTTATTACTGTCCTCCAAGATATATAACCTGCATATAGAACATCTAGTTTGTGGTATTAGAATTGCCCATATATTTACAGTTATATGAAAGTTAAAGTTCTTATCTATATATTGCTTTACAAAGTGTAAGTATACTGCATGAGAGATATATGATTACAATATCAATGTATATATAATCTGCATACATGTATAGTGTAAGTACATAATTATCAAATGAACAACGTAGCAACTGACATTACACTAATTACAATGAAAATTTTAAACAAGAATAGCATGCTAAACATTTACATGGCAATGAACAGCAAGATCAAGGTACTCGCTGCTCACACACCAGCCTCCCACTAAACTCTCTCGCAGTCCGGCACATATCGTCCGCTAGGTATCAAGCTCAAAATGTAAAAAATTCACCCCACAAAAAAAAAACTAACTTTCACGACAAGAAATGAACGGTGTCAAAGTCAGCTAATGACCCTTGTAATAGGTGGATACATGGACCAAAATACTTAAGCCCACTGTCATAGCTGAACACACGAACTATAGACAGAAAGGAACCCTACTGACACCTGGATATATGGACCAGAGACAGTAAAGGATCCTTGTTGCATCTGGGTAAATGGACCAGTGACAACTAACGTCCAGCGTCACAGCTGCATACATGGGCTTGAGACAGTCAACGGCTCCTGTGAGACCTGGCTACATAGACTATGCTAAAAACATACACATGTATCACATGTATGAGTCACACTAGGGAATCACAAAATTGAGCGTCACACATGGAGGAGTCCCACACATGTATGACCGGAGGATGAGACGCAGGAGGAGCATTACACAGCACAACACCACAATGGAGAAGTACTACCATTCAAAACATCGCAGGACCCAAGAATACGCCATTCAGCACTCCCTGTTGCAGTTTCCCAAACATCAACATATCGTCACCAGCCAACTCAGGCCTAGACCTCCTGCAGATGTGGTCAGCCAGGTGTACACACCTCCACGCCCGCTCACCATGCCTCGCGAGGTCAGTCATTATCTGTTGCATGTAAAGTGTTGATTGTTAGGGTTGTTCGCGTTGGGATGTCGACGCCATCAACAGCACCGTTCGTCTGCCTGTAATCTCAGACTTCATTTGCCTACCCAGAACCGACTGGTCAGATGGAGATGTTATCTGTCAAGGAGTAAATTGAGCACACCTTGAAGGGCTGGACTAATTGAGCATGCAACGCTATGGTTCAAGATGGGAGGCTAAGGACTGGGAAGGTCGACCTTCCGTTTTAGCTAACGTATGGAGGATCTTATCCAAACTATTCAGCCGTGTCCCCTGTGGTATACAATTATTTAGTTACCATGAACAATATAATGTTAACGGTGGCCTTCAATAAAGGTATTTTTTTTCCTTTATGTTATGAGGCATCATTAGACTTATGTTTATGGCAATGGATACATTACATGGCACTCTCTTCCAGCAACAATGAACATAAACAGGCAATGTTTATGACAGTCTCTTCATCGACATGTGTAATGATGGAGGGTGCATGTATTTACATATACTCAAACCGAACCAGATATAAATCTCTTCAGCACAGATCATGCTGATGGCTAAATTGGTCACTTGTATGTGGCAAGAGAAGCAATCTGTGATACCGCCAACATGAGAGAGAGAGAGAGAGAGAGAGAGAGAGAGAGAGAGAGAGAGAGAGAGAGAGAGAGAGAGAGAGAGAGAGAGAGAGAGAGAGAGAGAAGACAGAGAGAGAGCACTAACATATCAACAGGGTATAACAGTCAAGTCGTCAGCAATAAACATGACACAATGTGATGCTTGGGTAGCTGTACCCTACACACAGCACTCATCACGACCCCGTCCAGGCATATCTCACCTTAACCTTACTGGCCTCGTTCACAGTTCTCATCCATACAGTCGTAACATACACAACCCTCTAACGTACGAAACCTACACCAGTCCACGTCCATACATGGCTCAGTATTCACACCTTCATACGGTTGTCAAACATGCAAGACTCATAAAGGCCTTGTGTACACTGACCTTACTCCTGCGATCATCGCACCTTGGTCTGGCGTACACACACACACACACACACACACACACACACACACACACACACACACACACACACACACTAGCCATACAAACATTACATAAACACGGACATCCTTCGCAAGGATGTCATTTTATTGTCCCATCAACTGTGATGAACATCAGCACAAGTCTGAGTGGCTTCATCAACTCTGATCCACAGCAAGACAACATTTTATGTCTTAATAAACTCTGGTAATCAACTGTATCCATTCATATGACAATGGTCTGGTACATGACGTAACTCACACTGTTCAGGTAAACCGGGAAATCAATTCCCAAATCGACGTTAATTGCTACAGCCTTCATAATCAAAGTAATTACTTACTTATTGTTACTAGATAATGAATTAGTTTGATCACTTCTGCACGAGATGATATAAAACTATTCAAGAACAATTGCTAACCTAATTTGCATAGAGAAGTCATGGGTTTCCACGACAACATGTGGGCAGACACCCGCCTTCTCCACCTTCCTGTTGGCAACGAAGGTTTTTCTCTCACTGAGTTACATCTTGGCAGCAAATCTTCCTCATGAAATTAGACCAGTCTCTGAACCTAGCCTTGGCTACACTAACCTCACTCACAGAACCCATCCAGTATAGTTTAGACGAAAATAAATCATCCTGTGAGCTCAGTCTTGGCTAGAGCAAATCTCACATCATCCTGTACGATGAGTCTTGGCTACACCAATCTCGCATCACCCTGTGAGCTCAATCTTGGCTAGACCAATCTCATTAATAGCAACAATGTCTCCCTCACAAGAGCTTTGGTGATGGCTTGAACGGAGAGATGATATAAAGAAAGAGACAGATGGTGGGAGACATGGAAGAGGTGGCAGGAAGGCTGGATGTGGAGCGATGAGAGAGAGTGAGAGAAGAAAGTAATTATGAAAGGCAAGAGGTGGCCTTATACACCACACCACCCTGACGGGTGTAAGTTATTGTGGTAGAAAATAATGGTAATATATACGGTACTAATGCCCACCCAGACTGTGGTGTCTCTCACATATGTATAATGGTCTGAGGGTCCTTCACCAGCAGCCATGCTCGCTCCTTACTCGGACTGGAAGGCTATGAACACTTAGGACCCACTGCGACAACCCCCTGGATACTACCAGAAGCTCAGGTATGAGCTCTGCCTTACCTTAGCTTAATTGTTAACCAGTGAGATCATAGCGACAACCCATGATGAGTCTGGCCCACTCGTGGTTACGTGGGTGTTCCACTGCGTCAGACTGGGAACCTCTGTTTACTGGCACCACATCCTTGGTGCTGCCCCTCCATGCAAGACACAGGAACCCCTGACTCAACGTGAGGGTTCCTCAGCCATGATGTTGATCATCTCAGGGGACAAATGTTAACCACTTTAGTACGACGGTAGATCCACAAGCGAGACGGTAAGACCTTTGGGTGTGATAGTCTGGGTTTAGACTTGACACATAAGGGTGAGATATATGCCTGGCTATCATACCCAAGGGTCATACCGTCCTGCTCAAGAGATTAAGCTGGATGACGTTAGGGTTTGGAGATTAAATTTTCAAATCCCGTTGGTGTTGGAATAAGTTACAGACTCTTCCAGTAGTCCATTCTCAACACCTCCAACCGACTGAGCAACAACTCTTCAGTTCCCCTCAACTAGTTTAGCGTATCTGTATGTCTTCAGCGACGCGTCTTGCATATATTGACTCAATATTTCACAGGGAACATATCACTTGAGGTTGTCTACCGACATAAGCAGCTATCACAAAACACCTGTGTGAGAAACGCTACCATTATATCCCCATGAAGAAGCTGTCACTGGTAAATGGGTATATATCTGTCCACCATTTGATATAAGGGGTAATACATAAGCATCTACAATGAAATTAACACCTTGTAATCTCCGGAAATTAACTAGATTAAAATAGTCTGTTTTTATGTCTGTCTTTTATAACAGACAAGTACGAGAGAAAGTGAAACTCTGCAATGAAAGAAAAAAATACCTAAATCTAAAACAGGTCGAGATATGAGCTGGTCATAACAGACACGCAACACTCTGCCACTACATAGTCTTCATTGTAAAGAACGTCCACAGCTGGACGGTGCTAGGACGACAGGTGAACGACCTTCCCGCACGACGTCCACACCTGGACGGTGGTGGGACAAGGGAGGGACGACCCACCAGAGCCACCTGTCTTATGAGAAGCTTGTCATCATCATCATTATATACTTTAACATTTTACTGAATGGATGGAGAACCTCTCGCAATACACCAAACACCTTCAGGTGAACATGCAAGTCGATGGGCGTCCAAACTTCTAAGAAAACGTGATATTCAAAGATGGGACATTATGAAGTCTGTTTCTTTCCCTGCATCACTTAACTTTGGAACTCTACCTTCTCATATCTATGCGAACAGTTATGACTTGTCTCATTCTTTAACAGTCAAGCTTTCAACTTTCTACAGGAACTCTTATATTCTTCTTCTCTTTTTAACTCATCTTGTGTCTCATATAAAACCTGGCCTCGATGAAAACTTTGCTCCGTGACTACTTCCTTTAACCTAAGAGGAAGAGAAAACACCGCTTCATTCATACAAACGTCATCATAAAGCTACGTAACGAACTTCATCCATCTCCCATTCTCTATAAAAAAAAACATAACATGACAAGAAAGTGAGAGCTACCGTCGCTAACACTCGTGCTTTTCCTTGGGTTTACTACATCAACTGATGACGTGGAAGGAGGAATCGTTGTCGTAAATTTCAATAATTCAGTGAAAGTGTTTTTTTCAATAATACTTTTATTAATATCTAAAAATAAAATGACTCTGGCAAAAAATAGGCGAGTCCTTGTTGACGACTGAACAATAAATGCAAAATGCTGGCAAAGAAGAAAAGTCAGGAAATGGCAAAATTTATGGCAAAACTTTTATCTTCATCATGGTCGTCATGTTTACGGCGCCAGCCTGGGGTGAGCACGGGGTAACGTCCTCTGTAGCCAGAAGAAAAATATTAATGTGTGGCAGCAGGCCCGGCCAGCCCCGCCCACACACACACACACACACACACACACACACACACACACACAAGTTGGCAAGGAAAAATAATAGCGTTGTTATTAGTGTCCTCAAGCTAAACTATCGCAATAACTCTCACAAAACCTTATATTTGACTGGTAGCCACTTGACTTGTCTTCTGATATATAATCTATCCTCGATATGACAAAGAACTTAGATATAAAGGTATATTTGCACAAGATATTACATCGTCATCAATAACGGAATGAATCACACACACAAATATACACACAACCTCTGGATGTAGTACATCTTCCATACAACTTACCAGGTACACTTACCAAACTTACGTACATCTCTGTAATTCGAGCACTCACCTCTGTCCTCCTTGCCTTTGTATAATGACACATTAGAGACATTCCTCCAACCCTCAGGCACCTCACCATGGCACGTACATACATGTATACATACATACATACACACAGTGAAGATCCTTACTAACCAATCAACAACACAGTCTCCTTTCTTAAGACATTCAACTGCATTACCATCCACTTCAGCCGCCTTGCCACATTTCATCTTGCGCAGATTTTCACCACCTCTTCTCTCTCACTTCTCATGCCTCCCCGACCGAAACACCCAGCATCTGCCAGCCGATCATCACGACACAACAACAACAACAACATCTTTAAATAATGCTTCTTCACTGAAAGCGCTTGGTTAACGATGCTACCTGCAAACTGGCAAGGCTGGGTTCGATACCCTCTACCAGTTGAATATAGACGAAAGTTGTTAGGAATCTTTATCAACTGGTTTACACACTTGTTTTTTAGAATTTTTCATGTAGCAATGACTTCTCGCTTGAGTAATGTGTGCAGCATGACGGTACGACCTCTGGGTATAATGGCCAGGTCCTTGCATGCCCTCCCAGGATTATATCACAGGTCACATCATCACACACGAAGGTCGTACCGTCATGCTCAGGGGTCGTGCCATGAAAGTCATAACTTCATGTTCAAGGATCGTACCATCGTGTACAAGGATCGTACCATCGTGTACAAGGATCGTACCATCGTGTACAAGGGTCATACCATCGTGTACAAGGGTCATACCATCGTGTACAAGGGTCGTACCATCGTGTACAAGGGTCGTATCATCGTGTACAAGGGTCGTAGCATGGTGTTCAGGGGTCACATGGTCGTGATTATGAAGTTAAGAACATTGAGGATGACCAAAGTTACCGTGCCGGGGGGTGGGGGGGGTTAACAAAAATCCATGGAACGAAGAGAGACGTTGCGTTCACACGCGCACGGATAAACATATGAACTGATGGACGACGTGTCGTAAGAATTCGGTCCATCACAGACATCTTTACGAGTGAGGCAAGACACCGTGATCTGTAGCTAATCCTACATGATATGGTCCAGTCAGGCTAATAATAAACGACGCTTTTCAATCAGACTCACAACAGTGCGACATATTTATATCGTACTCACAACAGTGCGACATATTTATATCGTACTCACAACAGTGCGACATATTTATATCGTACTCACAACAGTGCGACATATTTATATCGTACTCACAACAGTGCGACATATTTATATCGTACTCACAACAGTGCGACATATTTATATCGTACTCACAACAGTGCGACATATTTATATCGTACTCACAACAGTGCGACATCTTTATATCGTACTCACAACAGTGCGACATATTTATATCGTACTCACAACAGTGCGACATATTTATATCGTACTCACAACAGTGCGACATATTTATATCGTACTCACAACAGTGCGACATATTTATATCGTACTCACAACAGTGCGACATATTTATATCGTACTCACAACAGTGCGACATATTTATATCGTACTCACAACAGTGCGACATATTTATATCGTACTCACAACAGTGCGACATATTTATATCGTACTCACAACAGTGCGACATATTTATATCGTACTCACAACAGTGTGTCATTTTTCTCTCATCACTTATAATTTAACAATTGATAAATAAGTCTCTCACCCTCATGTAATATGTAGATCTACGTAGACGTAGGTTAATCTTTGTGCCGAGTTATGAACGTGTTGTTGAACTGTATAACATTGTGATGATCGTGTTTCTCATAAATTTAATAAAATGTCATAAAAGTATCATACGGAAATTGCTAAAAGTAAACAATGACAAAATATTCCATTTTGCAGATGGCAGGCGACGGTAAGGTGTCATAACGTAATACCTTTATACGTATGTAGTCGGTCACACATATTCTCATGATTCATCAGTTTGCAAGAAGTGAAAATGGACTTGGGTAAGAGAGACATGATAGGAATTGTGAGACGATGTCTTTATCACAGATTCTGAGATGAATATAACTTTTCCAGATTGAAAAATCTTCATCATCAAAGTTTGTGTTTCTCAATATATTCTCCAGATTTCAGAGATTTATGAGAAAGATATCAACAAATCAACATAAATAAGAGAAGGCAGTAACACATCCCTTTATTTATCTAGCTGATGCAGTGTTTGCACAGCCATCCCACCCAACAACTGCCTGCACTACGCGAAAATCTAGCCAGGAATATGTCAGTTAACAAGAGTATTGCAATATAATGATTTCTGGTGAAAGACTTCCGTATCACACACACACACACACACACACACACACACACACACACACACACACAAGTACGTGTGTGTGTGTGTGTGTGTGTGTGTGTGTGTGTGTGTATGTGTGTGTACATGATAATGTACGAGTCGGACAACAGAATGATGCTGTAATGTCTAAATTTTCCTTCTATATCAACAAACATATTTTATCACAAAACAACACAAAAATCTGACATTGTTAAGTTCATAAGAACTTACTGAGCAGCCAGGGTATGTGGTACTGAGCAGCCAGGGTATGTGGTACTGAGAAGCCAGGGTATGTGGTACTGAGCAGCCAGGGTATGTGGTACTGAGCAGCCAGGGTATGTGGTACTGGGTTGTGAGATTCAGACTAAGCACCAGTATGATGTATGTTACCGCCTCTTATCTTGTCTGGCATGTTTCCCTGAACAACACCAGGTCGGTCGGTACCCATCTATGTACCAGTTAGAGCAAGGATGAACAGGTGGGTGAGTGAACGCTTTCTGCCCGATCGACCCCAGGTCAACTGCTTACGTCATCAACAGCGCTCGCTAACCACTACACCACCGGAGCATAACATCTACAGACATCATACCTCCTACAATACTGGACATGACACTGTGTTACTAGTGAGTCTGTACAGGGGATACTGAGCAGAGTTACGTTGTTCTGGAGTGTGAACCATGGAGGTGGAGGTGAGGGGTGGAGCCACACCAGACCAGGTGAGGGTGTACACGTCACAGGGTCTGTGCCTCAGGATGACACAGTGGACGCTGGCCACCTTCACAACATCCTTCCTTGGCGGTTGTCGTCTTCCATTAAATTCGTATCATCTCTTTTCTATCTTCATTTACACTCCTTTTATCACTTTAATTTCTACTCTTCTTTATTCTATCTCTCTTCATCGCTCTCTTACGCCCTCTTGTACCTTCTCGTTTCCTCTCTCTCTCTCTCTCTCTCTCTCTCTCTCTCTCTCTCTCTCTCGCAGATATCTGTCATATTTCCCAGGTTCACAGCCAACATCCTGAGCCTGTATCTCCGGTCATGACACGAGGCTCATTCAGTAGCAAACAAAACTTACAACTCTCCCTCACATTACCGTCACAGTAAACTACATCAAGACAAGAACTTCCAAATCAAGATATTAAAAGCATAATAAACTGCACCATGATGGCCAAGTGACGGACAATGGACACAGATTTGTTCCATTCTGCAAGTCATTTTTATCATACGATGAGAATATAATCACTTCTATCATTGCTACACCTTCCCTCAGGTCAAACCTAGCAAAATGAGAGGACAATAAAGCGATCATGATGATGAACGGTCATCCACTGTAGTTGTTGTCCCACGATAATTGACGAACTCATCATATGTCAACACCAGGCAGTTATAAATTTTGTTGTAATTAATTCTATCTGTCTCAAATTACCAGTTAATTACGATGATTGTCGGTATCAATTTAGATGTTTACCATCTGTGTTAGAGAAACGATATGATTAAATATTGATATCATCTGAGTCAGCAGAACAAACATCCGGGTTGTTCTCTGTCAACGTAACGAACAAATCTACAACTTGTGCCACCAACACACACTCTCTATACAGTCACCATCTGCCACACACTAGCCAGTCACCATCTGCCACACACTAGCCAGTCACCATCTGCCACACACTAGCCAGTCACCATCTGCCACACACTAGCCAGTCACCAGGTGCCACACACTAGCCAGTCACCAGCTGCCACACACTAGCCACCTCCGCTCTATCCCTCTTCCCAGCAAATCCTTCCCCAGCTCCTGGTTACCGGGACCCTAGACAATCCCTCACAGCAACAGTGATCACTGTGAGCGTTCCCCTCTGCTGTGTGGTGCTGGCTGGACCACTTTACATCAGATTATAGCAGCCTCGCTCTTCCTCCTCCACCCCACTCAGGTCAGGTGAACATAAATCATACGCACATAACCTGGTTAGTCTTCACTTCATGCCTGACAAACGTACACAAGTCTTCACAATGTCTTACATAAGATAAAGCCTTTTCAAAAAGGAAGATTGTTCCCAGGGTCGCCCAGTAAAACACCAGGGGAAGCTAAACTATTGGAGAAGAGTTTTACTGACCGCCTGGAGTGACTGTTTGTGGCGCTAATGTTGGTTTTAATCTCTCCGGTTCTGAAGCAACACCTTCCAGTTCAGCTTCGACTGCCCGTCCATTTGGAAGGTCAGGAGAATACAAAAGCTTACCAGTGCAATTAAGTTGGCAGATTTATGCCGAGTCACTCCGTATTTTCACCAGCTTGGCTTTCAAGCTGTGCCTAATAAAGAGTATTGTAAAACTCTGGACTGTAGTCTCCGACAAGAATTGCTCAAACATTTCTATAAGTTCTGTGACTCACTCAGAATTATAGATCTTTTGGAGGATATTTTCGTCACCAAGCTGACGTGTGAACTCCAAAGCGTTATCATGATATTATAGTTACTCAGTTGCCTTCCACTGTGTCCTCATGCTGGTCTTCTGTTCACGTCCAGTTCCCCCACCACGATGGAGGTTCGGCTGTCAACATGTGCACACACACACACACACACACACAACCATCACCACAATAACGTTATCCTATTTCTTCTGTGTTGTTGCTCTGACTGTTCCTTCTGTGGTCATCATGAAACACTCCATCACTTTCTCTCACTTTCCAAGTCTCTTGTGTCCTGAGCAGCAGATGAGGCCAACATCTGCAGAGGATAACATGCCACTACATGAAGTGCAAGGTTAACTCACACATCGCATTTCAATATTTTTTCATCACGAAGACTGAAGTTGGTATGGCAGCCAGGTCTATGAAACCGGAATAGATCTAGAGAGACAGAGAAATAAAGATAGAAGACAAGAATAACTAAAAAGATTTGGAGGCAGTAAAAAATTTGCCTTTTAACATGGAGGAAATCGTGGGTGTTAACTATATTTCTCAAACTAAGCTTCATCGAATACTAACTGAACATATTGCGGGAAAGATGAGAAAGTAATTGTGCTGGCCATTCAGGCCTGCCTCTTAAAGGAGAAAGAAAGAGAGGGATATTGGTATTTAGGACAATAATATGGAGATGACAGTCTGGCTGTGGAAGGTAAACAGATACCAAACAGGTCAATCAACTGCCAACATAGACAGTATCTGCGGAAAGCACTGGGCAACACTCTTGTCTTACAGTCATGACAAGTGTGAGTGAACCAAACAAGAAATAAGACCATTTTCTTTAAGACGTTTGTGTTCAAGAGAACAGTTCAGTAATGATCAACACTCCTGCATCACACCACGTATTACATGACCTCCAGATTATAACTGGAATAATGCCTTTGATGATCAGTGTACCAGCCTCCTGCTGGTGCATAGTGTGATGACAGTATTATAATATGAAGCTATTAACCTCCTGCTGACTTGATATTTGAGAGATAATGACATCAGTTTAATACGTCTGGTGGCTATAGCCATCAAAGGACTTCCATCACGCACCCAGAGGGATCCTTTTCATGAAAAAGGATGTAAAATATCACTTGAGAATTATCCTTCGGAGGGCAGGTAGGAGTCGGCTCATTCTTCGGAGGGTAGACAGGATAAGGTTGGCCTCTCCTGCGGGATGTAAGTAGGTAGACAAGGGTTTGCCCATCCTCTGTAGGTAGGCAGGATCCCCATATATCTAACTCCAGCATCAACCTGTACACTTCCCATCAATCACTCTCGCCACTCATCAATCTTCCCTCATCACTACTGACGCCTCAATTCTTTTTGTGTGTGTCACATTTCAGTAATGTGCTGCCACTCTACTCTGGTCACTCTACACATTCTACTTTTCATCCATCCATTTTCCCCTGACACTGTCAATCCGCCACATTCCAGTTCCATGAATATTCAACAGCAAGCCATCTACATTCAACAGCAAGCCATCTACATTCAACAGCAAGCCATCTACAGTCTAAAGATAAATTATTGGTTTACCATCAGACTTAGTCCTTAATCCAACTTTTTGATATGAATATAAATGATCTACGATAAAGTTTGACTATCAAAGTTGACAAGTTTCAGTTTACGAGCTAAACTTATAAGCAGTAAGTACATCACAATTCTTCCACAGCTGATCTATAAGTTCATTATATGATTATCATATTTATGATGAAAAACCTGTTGAAATATGTTCATGTACTTCATTTTACAGTATAAACTCTGTGTGTATTGGAGTAACAGTAACAACTGAACATCTACGTTGCCTAATCTCTATAAAACCCTGAGCAGGAAGGAAGTCACACACACACACACACACACACGGCCGGCTCCTCATGTTCACCATTATGAGTGTCACCATCATTACTCATCACCATCATTACTCATCACCATCATTACTCATCACCATCATTACTCATCACCATCATTACTCATCGTTTAAAAGTCATGAGTGAACACCACTCAGGTCAGCACGTTAACCACATCTGTTTCATTACTAAACAAGAAACAGGCAAGTACGTGAGTGAACTGGCTGTCCCCACTCACCTAACTTGGCTGTCCCCACTCACCTAACTTGGCTGTCCCCACTCACCTAACTTGGCTGTTCCCACTCACCTAACTTGGCTGTTCCCACTCACCTAACTTGGCTGTCCCCACTCACCTAACTTGGCTGGCACACACACGCTAACGGCCTCGGGCCAGCTTTTAGTTCTAGATAACAGATATATATACATAGAGAACCGAGGGATTAGATCGAGAGATTTAATAAAAGGGAATTCTATCATGTATTGCCTTTTTAAAAATAGAAGGAACGAGGCAGGTGGTGGGAAAAGGCGATAAGCCTACACCTACGTAACTGCTCAAAGGACAGAACAATAAATGATAATAATAAAGGAAAGAACTTCAAAGAAACAATCACAACCATGGCAACAGTTTACATCACAACCATGGCGACGGTTTACATCACAACCATGGCGACGGTTTACATCACAACCATGGCGACGGTTTACATCACAACCATGGCGACGGTTTACATCACAACCATGGCGACGGTTTACATCACAACCATGGCGACGGTTTACATCACAACCATGGCGACGGTTTACATCACAACCATGGCGACAGTTTACATCACAACCATGGTGACAGTTTACATCACAACCATGGCGACAGTTTACATCACAACCATGGCGACGGTTTACATCACAACCATGGCGACGGTTTACATAACGGGAAACTGAAAGATAAAACAGCAACTAGACGGTAGTTGACACAATCGACCTTAACTGTACTGAGCTGACCTGTGGTGAGGCAACATGTACCAATCAACCTATAATGAAAAGACCTGTTGTGAATCGACCAGTGTTAAACCGATCTGTCCTGCATCGACCTGTACTGAAACTGTCTATACTGTATCGACCTGTACCGAAACTGTATATACTGTATCGACCTGCTGAATCACTCAATAATAATTGGACCTGTATTGTATCGACCTGTAATGTCTTCAAGTACACTTAATCAACCTACACAGAATTGAGCTGCACTGATTCGACCTGTGCGAAATCAATATGTACTGAATTTACAGGTGTTACATCGACCTAGACCAGTTGTTACATGGCACTGCACTGTACTGTACTGAACAATACTGATCGACCTCTGCTGATTCGATTTCCTGAAGTGTCGATGATTGTCTGATATCCACCAAAACAACGTTTAAATTATGGGTTTCTCCAAATTATTAAAAAAAGTACAAATGAGAATGGTATTAGTCTTGAGAATTTTCTATCATTAGATAACCTTCTTAACTGTCGAAAAATTGCCCTCCCAAAAAAATATATGACAGAAATATAATTTCCAACTATTATAAAGGAAAACCACTGAAGTGCTTAAGCTGAGCTGTACACAGTTGGGGAGACGTCACACAATTGAACGGTAAAGTTTGTTGGAGAGGAAGAAAATGGTAGCGTGGCACTGGATCAATCATGACCTGCTGAGCTAATGTGTCTCTATATATTAACTCCAGGACGGTGATAGAAACGAGAGAGCGACAAGTTAGAGAGAGAGAGAGAGAGAGGTTAGCACTATTACTGGCTAATGGTCTTCCCATCACCACCTGACCTACATAATTCATTCATCACCTCAACGAGAACCCAACTATCGTGGGAGTTACTAATAATGATAATTACCTTAATAACCAACTTTTCCCATTTAATTAACTTTGCTGACTCTTCATCATAGCAATGAGAGTCGACACCACACTTCGTGATTATCAATAAGTGTCAGTATTATCTACAAAGGGAATCATGAAGTCATGTGAGGCAGCATGAAAGCAGAAGGCAAGAGAGGCAGCATAAGGTATCACCAGCAGTATAAGGCGAGGCAGGGAGTGTAAGGTAACGACGGAACAATCTCCATGAATTAGAGAAGGTAAATAAAGGAAGGTAAAGAGGGTGTTATCACTGGTCTACTGACAGTCGTCAAGCTAAGACGAACAGGAGACGACCTGACTTGATCGCCTGACAACAACATGGAGCAACATGTAGTGATGTCATTATAAGACCAGGAGATCAGAGGACAGACAGGAGGATCGGGACTCTACAAAAAAGGAAACTTGCTGATGCCAAACATCAAGAGGATCTTGACAGGCTGGAGACAGTGTCGGAGGAAGACAAACCTGCTGGAGTAAAAGTGGCACAAGTCATAAGAACATACGACCATGAGAAGTGAGGACGCTGCAAGAGGCCTAGGCAGGTCGTGAGTCTCCATCCACCCTACAACCAACCGCCACGACTGCACTTGACAGCTGCTGCCTCCATAGATTTACTACCTTGTTCCCACACCAATGTTTACCAACATCCGACCTGCAGCTATGTTTTCCTCATTCAAATTCATTATTTCTTGTCCAATCTGGTGGCGCCATTCTAAGAACTTTATTCATGTTACCTGTATTAATGTTCTTCGCCCATTTAAAAACTAATATCATATCCCCTCTCGCCCTCCTCCTCTTAATTGAGTGCAAATTCAGTCTTCTTAACCTTTCTTCATAAGTGACGTTTCTAATTCCAGGGATCATTTTCGTCATTCTCCTTTGTACTCTCTCTAAACAATCTATATCAACTGCACAGTATGGAGCCCAAAATTGTACCGCACAATCTGGTCTCACCAACGCAAGATAAAGTTGCAATAATACTCTCGGAGTCATATTGCTGACAGTCATATTAATGAATCCTACCATCCTATTAGCCTTATTACACACTTTACTACACTGTTGTCGCAGCTTATGATCCTTGCTCACCAGTACACCTACATCTCTTTCACATTTTGTTTTCCCAACAGTAATGTTGTCCAGTTTGTAGTCAGTGTTCGTGTCTTCACTCACACTAAGTGTAGTAATCAGCTTACTTGGTTCTGTTAAATTACTATATTAAGCTTTCAACACATTATTGTGGGTAAGACAGATATAAGTAACTTTAGCACAGTTATAAAGGTGGTCTGAGCCCTATGTATTCATTACATAGAGTCACACATTATAGACTGCGACAGATCTATCTATCTATTTATCTATCTATCTATCTATCTATCTATCTATCTATATCTATATCTATATATATATATATATATATACATGAACAATGGCTGATAAACCTCTACAGATGTGGGCTGTATTTAGTACAGAGAAACACACATTCTGTAATGGAACAGATCCATATACATAAACCGTCGTCAGGTAAATGCGTCAGTACGATGTGTAACGTTAAGTTCGAGGACACATGGCTCGGGTGGTGCACGTCGCCACTACCTGCCGCCCACTGACGGACGAGACGTGGAGGCGAAAACCTTCCCCACAGCAAGAACAGTGTGAGCAGGATGAATGTAGGGTTACATCTTGCGGCAGGACGGTCTTCTGGGTATGTATGTAGCACGGTCGTAACCCCAGTGAGATACGAGAACAGTTGTTGAAGCGGGTTGTGATTCGTCTTGGAGATAACATTGCGAGAACGACGTTAAGAAGCGGGCGGGGGTATGGCTGTACCTACCCACGCCTTCCTTCCCTTGTAACTTACGACCTCTCCTCACGTATGCCTTGGAAGACCTGACAGGTTACACCCTGGACCCTGACTGAGGTCACTCCCCAACTTCTGCTCTCATGTTGAGAGTTAAGTTCTGATGATGAAGCACTTTTGCTGTTAACGGCAGATAACTTCCCGGTGTTGACGAATATTGCTCAGCTTGTGTGACGGAAAACCTTCATGTATCACAAGTCTGGTGTGTTCTCACGCCTGCCCTCCCAAACGATGGTACGTGAGAGTCGTCCAGATGGTACGTGAGAGTCGTCCAGATGGTACGTGAGCGGCGTCCAAGTGGTGCTTGAGAGTCGTCCAGATGGTACTTGAAGTTAGTCTCATCAGTTTCGTAGGTACAGAGATGTATGAATAATTAAATATAATGTTAGGAAATTTAAGAGAACATCACTAACGCATATTTCTGAACATCAAGTAATGCTACACACGTAAGATTTACTGAGAGTCGAGCAGTGTCATGATAAACAAACATGGTAGATGTGAGGCGATGCAGAATGAGGAGAGGAACAGGGCTGTTGTCTGCAATACAAAAATGGTTTGAAACTACTGTTGCAGGGTATTGATCTGGCACATATTGAAGCTTTAATCCCGCCGGGGTAGGGCTGTGCTGAGTGAGGAGTCTCGCGTCAGTTACAAAGTAAAACAAAACAAAAATGCAGGAAGGCTATGAAATCCCCTTACATGTGTGAGGTGAAGTGCCTCGTGAACCATCGTTACCACAACAATACTGGTCTGCTGGTGCAGTGCTGGAGGCAGGAACACCATGCTGTGAGGCAGGACCGAATCCACGTCACACTCATCAAAGCGACCGGCGAAAACAAAGTGATAGTAAGCCCGAAAGTCTCTTACAACTGTGTAGTGGTATGGATGATAGACCCTAAAGGCAGAGTTCGTTATGGTCATCTGATAACAAAATATAACCTGGGGTTTGGTTGGACCTCACCAGACTATTGAACATTTAGTCTTGTACAAAAGAACAATAACACATTTGTCCATGTGACGATCACATCCAACGTCAGAGGAATAAACACATCAGCCACAACACTGCTACATGAAGAACACAAGAAACATCAAGTAATCCCCACACACAACTCGGTCTTCCTGACGTGTATATTCAGTGAGAAATTTCAATGTAGTCCACATTTCTCAAATATAACTTAAATCATCTAACGCTACATCAGCATTTTGTTTACCTTATCACCAAGGTAATTTCTTCAAAAAGTTGTTCAAGGAGTTTATTACGTGCTAACAAAATAACAAAACCCAAAATTCTTCAGGTCTGACCAATGTTACCTTTATGATCCGGGGTATTACTGGGAAGGTCAAAATATTTAAAGCTATCCATCAAGTGTCAGATATTCTCTTTCTTCTATATAGGTTGACTGACCCACTAGGACAACAATTTACCGAAAATAAAAGTAAAAGAACACTTGAAGGTTCTCAGACAAGGTTGTGACCTGAAAAGGTTAAAGGTCACTTTTAAAAGCCATAATTAAAAAGTAAATCCTTACACCAAAAATTACGACTAATACATTTATATGTAAATGAACATCTTGTGATGATAATGTCGTAAACTAAAACATATCACCAATCATAATGTTAATGATGGATGTTATAAATGATGCGAGGTCATTATGTAACATGATGACAACATGATGACAGGTGATGAGTTCTGATGATACCAACATGTTGTTGTCATCATCATAAATACCATAATGATTATCATGATGTGATAATGAGACATTATGAATCAGCGGGACCCAGCAGACGTCCTTGGTAACTACACGTTTATTGAAGTCATTATCAGTTTTAAAATTAATTTATTTCGATCATTTCCCTAAAATACAGGAGTCTACCAGCCTGATGTTTTCCATTAAAATCCAATATTCCCAAGACCAAAAATCAGATAAGATCACCTGGCAGAGAGAGATGTGTCATCCAACAAAACTCATCTAAAATGTCACAAGAGATGTCAGACACAAACAACCCACCTTATCTAGAATCACCAACAAGAATTATTTATTAATGCAGTTGTCGTCCACCTTATTCCCTGTTTTATCAGTTACATCAGCCATCACTCAGTATACAATATATCATATCTCGACCAACACACATAACAACAATCAACACAAATTTGTAAAACTTCAAACTTGGCACAAAAGTTGGCAGAGAATGAAATCTTTCTAATCTTGTGATTATTGTGGTCCAGTGTTGTCTGGTGTCAGACAGCAGCAACAACTGACGTTACGTACAACTATGAACTTCCTCCTTCCCCAGCTTTCTTTTCCTCACCACACCACCTCCAACTAACGCATCCCACACTCCCTCCAACTAACGCATCCCACACTCCCTCCAACTAACGCATCCCACACAACCTCCAACTAACGCATCCCACACAACCTCCAACTAACCCATCCCACACCACCTCCAACTAACGCATCCCACACCACCTCCAACTCCTTAAACCTTTCCCTCCAGTCAACACATAAGGTTACACTTCCGTGGTTTACCCCAGCCATCATCACCGCTGCACCTTCTCCTTTTCGTAACTACTATGAATTTTGTAATAATCACTGATGTTGCCTGGTGTCTTATTTGGTCTATAGGCCTATCACTCGGGTTATTAAGGTCAACATCAGGTTGTAACAACCAACTTACTAAACATGAGCACCCTCCTGTGGTCTTCATGATCATCATAAGACCAGGGAGGTGCTGGCTGTGTCTCTGCTCTTGTCCAGTGCTGGATTTCCTTGTTAAGAAAAATCTCATTTCAAGGAGAACCCTCGTAAGCTGTTTTTTTTTCCTCTCTCTTTTGATACGCAATCTTCTGAGGGTATTGTGTTATTGAAATGTATGTGAAGGAGACACTTAATCTAATATGTACACACACACACACACACACAGACACACACACACACACACACACACACACACACACTTGATCATAATATCTTGACCCGTTGATCACGAAGATTCATCATTGATCACGACTGGTTAAGATGGCGTGACCTCTGACCTGACTGACCCTTAAACTTGACGTCACGTGGCCTATCATGATACTCTAGGGTCGTATCGTCGTTCTCAAGGGTCGTACCGTCCTGCTCAAGAGGTTAATCAAATACAAATATTTGAAAGTCAAGATGATGACGACACGAGCGAGACTGGTGTGTATAACTGTTAATATCAAGTTACTTGATCCACTTGGTACGGTGCGCAGCCCGGCCAGGCGTGGTGCGCAGCCCGGCTAGGCGTGGTGCGCAACCTGGCCAGGCGTGGTGCGCAGCCCGGCTAGGCGTGGTGCGCAACCTGGCCAGGCGTGGTGCGCAGCCTCTGGAAACTATGTGATATAATGTACCAACCCGCAGGCTGCAGGTTCATGAGGGGGTTAGCCCGTACCATGAGAGAGGTCGCTCCTCCCGCCTCCCTCATGACGGACATACAGACACCTGACCATCAGTGTGTACATGCTCTCCTCCACCTACTGCCGCTGGCAACATCCCCATGACGTCGTGAGACGCCCTGTTTATCTTTTCTAACCTGCGCACGGCGACTGCGCGGAGGCCGGACTAACCGGATAATGACGTCACGACCTACCTTCCCAGGTACACAACGTTTGACGTTTTCTGCGCAAATTCTATTTTGTGTGCGTCCTTCTGCAGTTTCGCGCAGGTCTGTTAACATCTTCTGGTGGTGGTGGTGGTGGAGTCCACCTTACCACCACCACCTTACCACCACCACCTGACCACCACCAGCCACCAGGATTCACCACACAACACCACAATGTAACGCGTCAGAGAATTCACAGCTTCCGGACACCACGATAGTCGACCCAGCGTCCATTGCCATCACAGCCAGAGTCCGTCCAGCGGTGTGTGTGTGTGTGTGTGTGTGTGGCCGACACAGCGGGGGACCCGCGCGTTCCTGTGACCGCAGCCAATGGCGGCCTGGACTCACAAAGGAGTGGTGTGGGTTGCCCAGTCATGAGAGCCTCCTGCTGTGTCGTCCGGATCCTTCATGACTGACTGGCGTCTGCTGACTCCGTGTGCACCACGTGTACACCTGGCTGCTGACTCCGTGTGCACCACGTGTACACCTGGCTGCTGACTCCGTGTGCACCACGTGTCCACCTGGCTGCTGACTCCGTGTGCACCACGTGTCCACCTGGCTGCTGACTCCGTGTGCACCACGTGTCCATCTGGCTGCTGACTCCGTGTGCACCACGTGTCCACCTGGCTGCTGACTCCGTGTGCACCACGTGTCCACCTGGCTGCTGACTCCGTGTGCACCACGTGTCCACCTGGCTGCTGAACACATTTACTTTATGTTAGCTGAGACGACACGGGCAGCTGAGGCCCTACTCAAGGTCATCCCATTAACGCTATATATATATATATATATATATATATTTTTCTTTTCTTTCTTTCATACTATTCGCCATTTCCCGCATTAGCGAGGTAGCGTTAAGAACAGAGGACTGGGCCTTTTAGGGAATATCCTCACCAGGCCCCCTTCTCTGTTCCTTCTTTTGGAAAATAAAAAAGAAAAAAAAATTGAGAGGGGAGGATTTCCAGCCCCCCGCTCCCTTCCCTTTTAGTCGCCTTCTACGACACGCAGGGAATACGTGGGAAGTATTCTTTCTCCCCTATCCCCAGGGATAATATATATATATATATATATATATATATATATATATATATATATATATATATATATATATATATATATATATTCTTTTCTTTCATACTATTCGCCTTTTCCCGCGTTAGCGAGGTAGCGTTAACAGAGGACTGAGCCTTTGAAGGAATATCCTCACCTGGCCCCCTTCTCTGTTCATTCTTTTGGAAAATTTAAAGAAAAAAAACGAGAGGGGAGGATTCCAGCCCCCCGCTACCTTCCCTTTTAGTCGCCTTCTACGACACGCAGGGAATACGTGGGAAGTATTCTTTCTCCCCTATCCCCAGGGATAATATATATATATATATATATATATATATATATATATATATATCCCAGGAGTGGATGGACAGCTGGGTGGACTGTGGACCGACTGCTGTAACCAGGATTCGAACTTATGCGCTCGACCCTGGGCGGCCCGTGAATCCATTATTGTTATACACACACGTGTGAACTGGGTCACACTCAGTGTTTTGTATTTCCATTTCTGCGGTGAGCGTAACGCGCTAACGTGCTTCATGGCAAAGTTTCGTCACAAGGAGATATTCTTTCTGTGTGTGCGTGTGTGTGTGTGTGTGTGTGTCTTCAGTAAGATCCGTTGCTGATGACACTTGAGTAAGCAAAACAAACCGCAGAGGTATAAAACGAAAGTGCAAAACGCCACCTGAAGAAAACGTTGAAGGAACACATGATCCACCTTCCATGTCAGACTGAGATGAACCAAGAGGAGATGGTTAACCAACAGGTCCACCTGGCCACACACTCTTACTCATCAAGCAAGACGTATGTGGTCAGCATTGTCAACTCTGCCTTCTGGCAAAATCTCATCGTAAATACTGGTCGTCGTGGGTACGTCAGTCAGTACTCTCGTAAATGAACGATAAAACAATAGTGTTTTCCCTAATCTGTCTCAGCGCTCGATACAGCCATCAAGCAAGCTAGGGAAGAAGGCCCTCTGTGGTGCATGTTGTAATCATTAAGCAAACACGTTCAGCTAACACCTCACCAGAGCTCAGTGTGATGATAAGCTAGCGAACACACACACCGACCATCTACTTAATGACCTTAACACTAATATTCTCCTTTGCTTAATGTGTTCGCTGACGGAGATAAACTCGGTTTATTATAAGCGAGTAAAAACAATTTAACTAATTCTCTTGTTATCTGTGAAGAGGAAGTTTAAGTTACTACTGAATGGTAAAGTAGGAGTTGCTTAATAGAGTGTTTGGTGAAGAAGTATATCTGTCGATGGCAAAAACATCAACTTGGGAAAGTTAGGAAAGCAAAAAATGGTTTCCCATTAAGTTCTATTCTAACATGTGCCAAATATGATGGGTGATGCCACGTACTAGTCAGTCACAATAGCTTAGGTCTAGCAAGAGAAAAGGTAGAAGAATTAGGTTCAGTATGGTGTCTTGGATAGATTAGTTCTAGTACTATGTAGCACAACGCTTCACTGTTACTAATTAATGACGAGACTTTATTAATACAGACACTGACCACTAAATATAAAGTTAAACCTGGCAATACTGAGACACTGGCGCCCCCAGCTGTGGGTGATAGATACGTCCTGGTGCTCACTGTCAGCAGGTGGCAGACAGTAGTCGTCCAGGGAAGGTTGTAGACAGCAACCGTCCAGGTAAGGCTGTAGACAGCAGCCGTCCAGGGAAGGTTGTAGACAGCAGCCGTCCAGGGAAGGTTGTAGACAGCAGCCGTCCAGGGAAGGTTGTAGACAGCAGCCGTCCAGGGAAGGTTGTAGACAGTAGCCGTCCAGGTAAGGTTGTAGACAGCAGCCGTCCAGGGAAGGTTGTAGACAGCAGCCGTCCAGGTAAGGTTGTAGACAGCAACCGTCAAGGGAAGGTTGTAGACAGCAGCCGTCCAGGGAAGGTTGTAGACAGCAGCCGTCCAGGGAAGGTTGTAGACAGCAGCCGTCCAGGGAAGGTTGTAGACAGCAACCGTCAAGGGAAGGTTGTAGACAGCAGCCGTCCAGGGAAGGTTGTAGACAGCAGCCGTCCAGGTAAGGTTATATTCAGACACACACGTCACCCATGAATCCCTCTACACAAACAAGAGAAATATATGAAGTAACTGTGCAGCCATCCAGCAGTTGTTCATGTGTCCACAGGAAAGTACACATGATACCTTATGTCAAGTACGTGTAGATCATGATGTAATGGAAGTCTTTACCGAAGATAAATTTATGTTTGGATAGACGTTACTGTACAGTACGTCCACGTCTGAGCCTCATGATATCATGAGCAGTTGCTAACCTTTCATGATCAACTTTCCTCACGAGAAATATATACGACCCTCGAGCACGACGATACGACCCTCGAGCACGACGATACGACCCTCGAGCACGACGGTCAGATTCTTGGGTATGATGGTCTGGCCTTTGGCCTGACCTTAAAGGCCAGGACATGGAACAAGAGTATTGTCGTACCGTCGTGTCCACAGGTCGTACCGTCGTGTCCACAGGTCGTACCGACGTGCTCAGAAGATAACATGGTATCACTACATGGTATCCCTGGTGTGTTCTGCTCTCCACGTGTCCACTAGTACACATCTGGTTCAGTTCAAGGTATTACCCGTGTCAGCCACCTCCTGATATGAACAATGCTCTCCCCAGTGTTGACACATTCCCTACGACAATGGTGGAAGTGTTTGATGGATCTTGACCCAAAACAACGCAACCTTATTCATTGTTATACTCTCAAGTGTCAACAAACGCACAAGTTACCGATGTTAGCGAACAAAAAATGTGTCTGGCGAACGACTGACACGACAAACGACCGTCCTGGCGACCCAAAAGACACGAAACGCCTGAGGTCAAGCATAATGACCTGTTTTCTGACCACCATCAGGTTTGCCATCTTGACTAATAGGCATATATTTCACAGTCACTGCTTTAATGACTACATCCTCTCTCTCTCATCTTCTTATTATTACTACCAATTTTTCACAATTCACAATTACCACAAAAAATTCATAATTCTTCTTGTGCATAGCACAATATTCTTCCTGATCCAATATTCTTCCTACTTGTCTGGAGATGGTCAACAACACAACAAATATGGATCTCCTACAGGAGGAAATATCCTCAAGACCCTCGCCTTCCTACTTACTAAGGTGTGGGATGTAAGTATGCACTTACCTTGGTGTAGGATGTACTTACCAGTGTTCGAGGACTTACCGACTATAGGATTTGCTGGTAAACCACGTCTCTTACCAGTTGTAGTAACTACTTACAACTGATGTTATCATCACTGTCCTCAGTGTTCTCATCAGTGTTGCACAACACCAACAGAGAGACAAGTGCATTATCAAGTATAAGCAACGGGGACATTCCTGTTAGCTACCTTGATCAACAGGGAGCTTAAGGCTACTCCAGGGGTCTAAAATATACCAGGGGGGGCAAAACTACACCAGGGGTCCGGCATGATATACTAAGGGGGCTAAGAATACACCTGGGGGCTGTAATAGTGCACCAGGGGGTCAAGGCTACAGCAGGGGTCTGGGGTGATGTGGGAGGGAGGCAAGATTACATCTGGGGTCCGTAACGACATACCAAGGGGTTAAGAAAACACCAAGGGTCTGGGACGACCTACCAGGTGGCCAAGACTACAGCAGGGGTCTGGAATGTACCATAATAATACAACGACCACACAGCAGGCTTGGAACTACACCAGCGAGCCTCAAACAACGATCCTGAATTCGACGTCGAGAATAATCAGACGATACAGGCAAGATTAATAGGCCTACTAGAACAGTGAGCTGGACATTAACATAATTATTGGACAATAATGAACCTAGCCAGCCTTAGAGAAGAGGAACGGGCTTCAGGCGAGACCAGCGGGCGTTAGAGAAGACCAGTGGGTCTTAGAGGAGACCGAAAGGTCTTTGATGACACCAGCAGACCTTAGAATACATTAGGTAGCTGAAGACTACACCAGGGAACCATTAGCCACAGCAAGGACCAGACGATCACATGAACTGTTCTGGGAACCCTCTTACAACACTGTGTATCCCGCAGCTAAACGCCTTACCTCGTTATGCCACCTGTGATTAAGCCTCTACCTCCCTGTGTGGCTTAGGTCATACTAGAAAGACTGTGACGAACGTACAATATGATGGAGCCTCTACCACCATTAACAAGGATCATCGAGGCTTCCAGTAAGTGACCATGGAAGTGTAGGAGCGGCATCTGTCCTGGACGAACCGACAGAGCGACCACATCAACGTATACCCACTGGCCAGCTTCTCTATGTTCATTAGTCGTCATATTTCAATACACCATCAGTTGACCAACACTATTCATGTCACTGTCAATCATCATGTCTCTAACACTATCTACCCAGGTTCTTGTACCTCAGGAATAATGACATTCATATCCTGGAACTTCTCCTTAACCACACACAAGACAGAAACGTTAAGTATCTTACTTACAAGCCAGGAGGACGTAGCACTGCCAACCTTACCTGGAAAATCAGAGTTTATTGTTACTAGAATAATAAAACACAGAACACAGGTAGTGAAACATAGAACACAGGTAGTGGAAGTTACAACACAGATAATGGAAGACAGAACATAGAGAGTAAAACATAAAACACAGACTGAAACTCTTCTGGAGAAGATATTCCCACCATGATCTGTGTATATAAGCAGATGGATAGATTGATCATGCCTGGGGTGGGAGAGTAAGACTACTACCAGCGTGTCTCCCGCTCCTCGTAAACAGCGACGAAGAGAAGCGAGGGAGGGAAGGGGTCGCCAATCCTACCACCTCAAACTAACGCTTCCTATACGCACGAACACACGAACAGGCCAAGCGAAGATTTCAACACAAAGGCTCAGGCCCTGACGCTGTCACGCTAAGATGGGAGGAACCGAGGAGGTGGAGGAAGTATTTAATGAGAGAGAGAGAGAGAGAGAGAGAGAGAGAGAGAGAGAGAGAGAGAGAGAGAGAGAGAGAGAGAGAGAGAGAGAGATCGCATCCTGGACAAGAGCATGTTGACCAGAGTGTAGGATACAGACAACAGAAAGACACGTGACGTCCGGTACCTGTCTCATGTTGATCCATCTTGAACAACAGTTAATCAACAAATACAGTCACACAGTGACGTCACAGAATCTGACCCACAGGTGGATGATGATGAGTCACTGGGTAAACCACGAGCCTCACTCACTGCTGACACAGCAACTGTCTTCCACACAATATTAAGACCTAATCCATCATTCATTAAGATGGGTCTTGATCACAATGGATGTCTTCTACAGCCGTTCTAAATGGATAAGAACGATAGAATATCATTCCACATCGTTAATATTTCCATAAAGAGATAATCATGGCATTAATTGGATTAAAGATTATATATACAAGGAGCGCACAGGTCTGGACATCTGTCACACTGTGTCACCATCAATCCGTTTGATTACTGCACCAAGCAGTGACACATCCAGATAACGTACCTATAACTCAATATACAGTCAACATAGTTCATCAGCCTCCATTGGTAGGAACCTGTTGGTAATTCCACCCTTTCAGACCCTGAATAGCCTGATTATTATAATCTCGAGGCGGCTCACTCAATGTAATTCCCGAGAGTCGTAAACAACGTGATTATGTTGGAGGGACGAGGCCGGGAAGGTGTGTGAGGCAGTAGTGGGTCAGCGACCGTCTTGTGAGACGGCCACACGCTTCATCTTGGGGTTACATGGGGTTGAAACCCACAAGTGAACCTCATTCCCCCTCCGGCAGTGAGATGGAAAAATGAGCGACGTAAATATGAGTCTGTATGGGGGAAGCGACGCTCGGACGAGTCTGTGAAGGTAGCGACGTACAGACGACGGTGGTGGCTCACAGAGTCTGTGACGTACGTCATTCACAGTACAGGTCCTGAGTGGCTCTTGTCCTGAGAGAGTTCCGTAGGTCCCAGCGCTGGGTCAGGAGGTACAAGCCACTCCTAATGAGTCCTACTTCAGTTATACGTCAGTTATAAGTAATCTTCGGTGAGTCAGTCAGTGTAAATCACTGGACAAAAAAGCATACATTGTCGTCCAGGACATTCACCTCCTTAAAGGAGAGTACCTTTCCCAGCTCCTGAAGTGGAGCAGCTGCCAAGCCTCCAGAGCCTCATGGAAGGTTCCTAGGATTATTCTTGCTGTAATTATCATTAAAGTTGATTGTTGTTAAGGGATTCAATCGGATATTTTTTTTTCATATTTTACTTTTGATTATTCTTTATGTAAGTGACCGTCATCACAAGGAGACTCAAGTTATCATGTTTCTAGCTATACGTCTGAGGATGTGTAATTATCTAATCAAAAGTCATAATTAAGTAGACGAGAGAAATTCTTCTTCCAAGCCAGCAGGGCCTGAGTCTGCAGGTGGTGGGGGTCACCGCCCAGTAAAACGTCTCAAAATGCCAAGTTTCTCAACTGACAGCTACATTGTGGGTTGACTATGTTAGGGTGCGAGATGACAGCTCCACTATCCAGTATGACGGTCATGCCTTACTCGTGAACTTTATGGTCTCTGAACATAAAAGAATAATGTAAGGAGGATTCGTACCACGATATCCATAAAAGTTTTCTTCTTACTTTCAACTGCGTCTTAGTTTGCCATATTGTCCCGAACTGCTCGAGGAAAGAGGAACATCAAGTGTAAGAAAAATTTCTTCGTCTTGTTTTCCAATGTTTGCTGCAGCAGCAGAGGTGACAGTGTAGTGAAGGTCATACAGAAGGTGCCAGAGTTAACTGAACCTTAGCGTGAAGGACGTACCTCTGGGGCAATCTTGCGTCTCCTGTGTCATGGATGTGATAAACAATATCAGATGAGTCGACAGAACAAATCATGTTACCAGATTTATACAACTAAAATGTATACAACTGAGAGAGAGAGAGAGAGAGAGAGAGAGAGAGAGAGAGAGAGAGAGAGAGAGAGAGAGAGAGAGAGAGAGAGAAAGAGAGAGAGAGAGAGAGAGAGAGAGAGAGATCAGACAATCGATAATCAAGGCGAATGGAAAAAAGAAATATCTATTTCATGATATACTGATGACTGAGCCCTCCATCAAGCGCCGCCTCCTTACATTCTTCAAGTTTTAAGACCAGTCCCTCCAGACACCAGCCCCAGGAACCTTACAACACACCCCTCACGAATTCCCTCATCTGTGTAGCTCATCCTCCCTCCAGTCATCAGCCAAGAATGATATACGCGCGTACCTTTACCTCCAGCCACCTGGGCCCACTACACACCTACCAGGCCACGCTGGCCACAGGAACCTCGTAGCTGTGCTGATCTGAAGGGGCAACATCTGTAACTCATTTGCATAGAAACTATTGTGCTTCAACAGTGTTGTGCGGCCTGTCGCCAGGCTCGGTGAGGCAGAGATGGCTGAGGCTTGGCCAACACCTTCACTACTGCTGGAGGAGAACCTTCCTGCAGAGGTCGTATGGAACTTTCATGACAGCCTACTCCTCCTCCTCCTCCAGCAGTAAGGCTACAGATGATTGACTCGTACTTTATATGGGTTTATATATCTTTGTTATGCTTTTGTTCAAAATCATACACATAAAGTTAGGATAAAAAACACGTATGGAAACGTACACACACACACACACACACACAAACACACACACACACACACACACACACACACACACACACACACACAAGACAACTGCAGGGAATTATGATATCTGGTCAAAGAATACTTTATGATATCATAAGAGAAATATCATCGTCATACTTTACCACCTGACCAAAACGGGCCACCAGATATACAAGATAACGGAAATCATTTACTACGTACATACTTCATGATGACATCACAATCCACGTGATTTACTTACTATCACTGTCCTCCCAGCCAGCCCTGCCTGGACAGACCTGAAGGCCTGGGTCATGTACCTACACACACGACATACACTGTTGTGGACTAGTGTGTGACGGGACACAGGAGGAACAACACGACCACCACAGGAACACTTCTGATATTCTGACTTAATCATTGTGACCACGTCTACAGTGATTACCACAGCTTATCAAAATTTCCTCCACAAACGAAGGAGTCAGTGAACATCTCCACAAACCAAATGGTCACTGAAATTATCCTCAACAAACAATATATTCTCAACTTCATCCGTAAAACAGCATCACAAAGGGAGAATAAGATAATGAAGTGCGTAAATCATGAGGGCTGTATTATCATTTACACCCATGATTTACAGGATAAAATCAAGTGTCTTGGAACCATAAGAAGACCCAGGCCATGAAAGTATCAGGTACAATCACCTGGTGAGGTCAGGTCAGGTTAGGTCACGAGAAGCGAAACGCAGTTATTCCCAAGACAGAGCCACGCCCTCCACCAGCCTTTCCAACAGTCTTTCCACCAATGAAAGGAGGCGACCTACACTGGGCCCCTCCCTGCCGCACATGACCTGATCCGCTGTAGTATACACTGTTGACCTTCCTGTCACAATACAGCTTTCTTAACATACAAGGATTGGAGGGTTACTGACCCCAGCATATGACCAGGAGCAGTATGTCTCCCTACCATACAAATAACGCATCTATGATGATATACACTGCTATCCAGTACGTCCATTAACATTCATCATACAACGAAGACAGAAACCATTGTTAACCCTACACGAGAAGATGATGAAAGACGTGATATGTGCTGAGATCTGCAAGTATCACTAGGAACAGCTACCACCGTATGTGTGTCTCTATATCTGAATCACTACCATTGGTTCTGGTCACACTACATTCTACTGCATCATTAACCTAGATTGAGCACGACAGTACGACCTTTGGGCAAGACGGTAGCGCCCTTGGGTATGATGTCTTGGCCTTTGATCTGACCCTTTAAGGGCCAGGCAAGAATAAGTAAGGCTTGCACCGTCATGCTCAAGGGTTAATACACCAACGCTTACCATCGTCTTCTTACTAACCATAACCAAGAAAATAGCTTTTTAAAACTCTCATCACACGCGTACCAGGTATTCCTCTACGGCCACAGAACCATTTTATTAGCAAAAAATGTAAGTGGCAAGCTTGTAAAGTCCTTTATGACCAATCAAAGACCGTAAACAGCCAGTGTAAATGAATTGTCGATCCAAAAGTGTCTTTTAAGTATCAACAAAGTTATAATTTACAGCAATGGAAGACACTTATGCTAAAATAAACATTATTCCACCAACGTTTCAGCTACTGAATGTATACAGTCCACAAATTATCGCTCTTTTATCACCTGTTTATGTCTCTTGTTCAGTGAAGATGATGTTGCCGGAGGAGAGCTTCCCAGGAGAACGTACTGAAGCCGTTCCTCGCGATCTGAAGGTCTTGCACAGAACGATGTTCTTCACACGTTCGCACGAAGCAAGAGATGAAGGAGGCGACGCTGAACAACGGCAGAGGTAAACAAAAATTAAAAGACGCATTCAGTCGAAATTTGGCCACCTCTTAACAGAGTTCCGTTGTGCAACAGGAAACCCACTACTGTTGCTGTAATGCGATGAATTATAGGAAGGTCTTACATAAAAGTTGCCTTATCCATAATAGACCTAGTAATTATCTATTATAGACTTGGTAATTATTCATTATAGACCTAGTAATTATCTATTATAGACTTGGTGATTATTCATTATAGACCTAGTAATTATCCACTGACAAGTTACAAATATCTATCAGCCATGTTCCGGAAGATTATCTTTATTATCCACATAACAGAGAACTAACCAATCCACAGCTTCAGTATATATCAAATATCCGTTACAATATTCAGGAGATCCAAATATCCATTCATTCTAAGGACTGGGTCATTCTTCACCATCTACCTACGAGTTATATTATAATCTGCTGATTATCCACAACCTGGACACAAATGTTTGAATTATCCAAGATCTTTCTTTCCTTTCGTACTTGATCACCGTTTCCACGTTAGCAAGGTAGCGCCAGGAACAGACGAAGAAAGGCCGCATTCGCTCACATCCATGCTCTAGTTGTCATGCGTACTGCACCGGAACCAATGTTCCTAATACATAATCAGGACCTACACAAGTTTCTAAGTTCTATATAATATTCCACTTAATCCCAGCTGGGTAACTATTCCCAAACCGATCCATAACCCGCCTCAGAAACAGTAAATACAGGTCACATTACTGACAGTGAGGCATAGTGTAACATGAATAATAAAGTGAATCTTGGAAGAAAATCTTTAACTTCATTTCGTAGTCGACCCAATGTTTACCTGGTGTGTACGTACATGTGATTCTCCTTCCTCCTGTGAACCCAGGTTCAGGACCTCCCTGAGGTGAGCGGGAACGTGGTCTCACACACACACATCCTGGCAGACGCCAAGGTTTTCAAGAGAGACAGAGTCTCCTCCCTCCCCACGCCACCTCACCAACCATGTTATAACCTGCACGGCAGACATCTCCCCTTCCTCAGCAGGGAACATCATTGCTGACGTCTTTTACCCAGACGAGGCCACAGACTAACAGTTACCAGTGGTAGTACACTGAGCCAGCCTCATCAGACCCGGTTCAACCCTCAACCCCAGCCCAGCCTCCTGACCTAACCCACATCCTAACCTCACTGTCTGCTGCACCTAAGACGATCAGACCCTGTTTACAAGGGTCGTTTTACAGCTTCCTAATGATCTACGTGTTTACACTAGACTTGATCAGCACAGTACATTCTGTGTCATCAAAAATTTGAAATATTAATAACCAAATAATTAGTTCAGATAAGAAAATAAACGTGAAATCTAACACAATTATAAGAAGACGCAAGTAGTTTCAACATCTTGGTCTTAAAATGGATTGTTTAAAGCCTTCATGATTTTCCAAAGCCTTGGTTTAATATAGCAAGACTTGGTATGCTGTATAAAACCTTTGTGTATTTTTAAAACTTTGGTTTATTGTTAAAGTTTTGGTGCATCGCTCAAAGTCTCAGTGCATTGTTCAGAGTCATGGTTTATTGTTTAAAGACTTGTTTATTCTTAAACAACCTTGTTATATTGTTTACAGTCTTGGTGTACTGTAAAATCCTTAATGTATTGTTTACAGTCTTAGCGTATTGTTTAACACGACAAAAACGTAAAAGAAATTAAATAACCATGAAACAATGATGCATCACAGTTTTCAAATCTTAAAAAAATGATACAGAATTCAAACATGGAAGTTCTAACACAAAAGTGATAAAGATAACCGAAATCAATTCACGAATAAATTAATCGAAGAAATACTTGCAACTTCATTCATGAAACTACACGTTCACATAACTTCCCTGGACAATAAACAAACTTCTCCCAACAACAGAACGATAATCATCCATATACATAACAGAACGATAATCATACATATACATAACAGAATGATAATCATCCATATACATAACAGAACGATAATCATCCATATACATAACAGAACGATAATCATACATATACATAACAGAATGATAATCATCCATATACATAACAGAATGATAATCATACATATACATAACAGAACGTTAATCATCCATATACATAATTCAAATAACTGATGTCGTTGACTACTTTCAGTTATGTGACAACTGATATATGTCCGGGAAATATAATCTATCCATCTTATATTTATCTTCTCATATTCACAAGCACAAGCGTTTGGTAAGTTCGGCACAACGATCTATCAAAGCCGCCAGCGGACGGACGGCAGAGCAATTCCTCTCTGCCACTCTGCTCCAGACGACCAGCCAACTGTGTCTTGGGAACACGCCCCGGCTCTCCATGATCCACACACACACACACACACACACACACTATTTATAAACAACAAACCAATAACGATAAATGCAAGACAAAGGTTCCGTTCATATAAATATAATACAATAAAGACCAACAAGATATTCCTGGCACGCTTTTTCTTTTACAGACAATTGCTTTTACCGCCTCAGCGAGGTAGCGTCAGGAACAAACGTACAATGGCCTCATTTGCACACATCCATTCTCTGGCTGTCTTGTTTAACGCACTAGCCACAGCCTATCAACCAAGACCAACGGACGAAGTATTCCATGGTCTACCTGGGCAACGTCACACAAGATATTCTTTATATTGTACGAGACAAATGCCTCTTGTACGCCTAGCTAGTCCCACTGCCTCACCTGGATCCATCTGTCACCCTACTATGTCGACGTAGTGTGCACAGTGTGCTGGCCTCCACCTACCCCTGGTATGTGCCCATCATCCACACTATCACGAGAACGTTCTCTCTCTGTCAGCTCGTACAAGTGTTGTGTTCTGAGATTAAACTCACAGCGTCACATGATGACTCAAGGTGGGGCGTTGTGATGCTCGTGTCTTTCCTTACACAGCTAAATCTTGGATCTGTGTACCTTCTCGTGTCTTTCCTGACACCTACAACCTGATCCGTTATAACAGGCAGGTTATAACTACCACCTGGACGTCCTGACACCTACAACCTGATCCGTTATAACAGACAGGTTATAACTACCACCTGGACGAGGGCTCTTGCTCGTGACCCGAGTCATCGACGTCTAAGAAATAAAAGCCACGGCCGCCTACTGCAACCTGTGCCTTACTGACACAATGTTATGACTGCGGACACTGACGATATTAACCACCTGTACATGAAGCAGGTAGCAGGAATCGCAGATGGACGACGACAGGTCCTCCTGCCATGACCAACATGAGGGAGATGGTTCAGGACAGCCGAGGAAGCCAACCCTCCAACATACGTACGTGGGTAAGATAGCCATACAAACAGTTCTCTGTTCGTGGATAAGAAGTGAGGGTGTTCTCCCACGTGACTCTGATGAAGAAAAGTAATTAACAGTTTGGAACGAAAGTCCTGAATCCTCATGCTCTGGTCATGACGTCAACGATCATTTTGTTCGGTTTAAGTAAAGAAATTCGCTTTTCCTGTGTTATGAAGCGATGATGGCTACTGTAACATGACCATTGTGTCATCAACCAATGAAAACATCCCAAACATAACGCACCATCAACCAATCAATGCGGCAGCACTACTGTCATCATCACCAAAAAGAGCGACAAGCCATCACACACCAGGGTCGTACCACGTCCATAGGTCGTATCATCTTGCTCAAAGGTCGTAAGTGTTGCAGCAGCAGTGCCTCTGCTTGACTACCTGGGCGAAATTAAGTTCAGAGTTTTTCCTTGTGTTTACTGTTATACACAACTGCTGACTCATGGTGGAAAAGATAATGATTGATGCACGAAAATGACCAGGAAATATCTGGTCATCAGGGAAGGGTTATCCTCAACATGTATAGCACGTCTTACTTCTTCAGCTATTTTTGGCTCAATAAGAAAGTTAAATCTTTCTAAAGCTATTAAGTTACTCCCTCACGTCGCGGCGAGTGGTCGGCCCCCTGCTTGCCTGTCTGCTTCTGAAAGCTGTGCGTCAAGGGATCTCATGGCTGGACAGGAGTTGGGAGGAGAGGGTTAAACAACCATTAATCATGGTTGCTTCGCTAACAAAGGCGGCGGTACGGCCCTTACATGGAAGGCTGGGCTCCATTAGCAAGCTGAGCAGCGTCTGGACCAGACATGGTCCAGTAATGACTATCAGTGATTGAGATCCGGCTTGGGTCCAAACCTTGCCAGACATACTAATTATACTACCTAATTAGCCCCCGCTGGGTGGTAATTTTTCTTAATCGTGATTTTGTAGTTCACTGTTACTGTAGAAAAAAACAGTCAACTACAACATCAGAAAAGAATGACGAAGAACATGGCTCTCCCATCACATAACGCGACGACAATAGGCATAACTTGGCGGCAAGAGGATGGCTTACTTGGGGTTATGAAGGAAGGCAGATGGTCTTACCTGGGGTTATGAAGGAAGGCAGATGGTCTTACCTGGGGTTATGAAGGAAGGCAGATGGTCCTACCTGGGGTTATGAAGGAAGGCAGATGGTCTTACCTGGGGTTATGAAGGAAGGCAGATGGTCCTACCTGGGGTTATGAAGGAAGGCAGATGGTCCTACCTGGGGTTATGAAGGAAGGCAGATGGTCCTACCTGGGGTTATGAAGGAAGGCAGATGGTCCTACCTGGGGTTATGAAGGAAGGCAGATGGTCCTACCTGGGGTTATAAAGGAAGGCAGATGGTCCTACCTGGGGTTATGAAGGAAGGCAGATGGTCTTACCTGGGGTTATGAAGGAAGGCAGATGGTCCTGTCTGGGGTTATGAAGGAAGTTTACTTTGGTGTTAGAAAAAACTTGTATTTATACTGAGAAATTTGACCGTTCACAGGCAATTCTTCGGGAAGAACTCCTGCTCGTGTTTCCCTTCTGTACCAATAATGTTTCCAGACGATGACTCAAACTAGCACCAGTTTTCTTCTTTCAAAACGCATGTCATTGTCTCATTGCTTTTTGTTTTCATGATTTATCTAACCTCATACCAGTTTATCAAGGATTTATTAATCTTCATCACTTTTTGGCAAGATCAACGATCACAACAGATTAATCAGAGATTATCGGTGAACAAATCGTCCGCAGAGTGACGTCACTGTGTCATCACGGGGAAGATGACCAGCTTGTGTCGTGCCTGCTCGTACAGTCTGATCCCTTACCAGTCGTCGCTCATCATCAGTGTTGCTGAAACTTTTAGCGTGACACAGCATAGCACCCAAGACCTGGCGTAAGGGTCGTCCAACCTCACTGAATATCCACAAAGATAGGTAAGGTACGTATGATAGGTAAGGTACGTATGATGGGTAAGGTAAGTATGATAGGTAAGGTAAGTATTATATGATGAATCTTTCTCCAGGTTGGTTCTGACGTGTTGCCTTTCGTTTGCTTCTGGTTAAGTTAGTCATTGTTCAGGTGGGTCGGGAGATCCCCTTAACCTGGAGGAAGGTGTGTTGATCAGTGTGGTCTGATATCATTATCTTCCTCTCCTTCAAATCCTTCTCCACGTTTGCCTCCCCCACTCCCTCCCCTTCATAGGTTGACAGACTTACGCTACAGAGGAACAGTTGTTGTCGCCCTCGAGATTAATGAACATCTTTTGTCGAAAATCCGAAAAAGAATTTCTGATTCACTCAGCTGTCACGACCAGGTCGCACCTTACAACATTTTCCATATAAAATCAAAACCTTTTTTTCTCGATCATCAGAACTTATAATGGTAGGAATGTAGATGACATCAACAAACTTTTCCTCTACATGGTACATTGATCAAGCCACAAACTAGATCATGACGTCGCAAAATTCATGTTAGGAAGAGATGTAGTTAATGATCGTAATTTGGGCAAACCAAATAACGTACATCAACGTCAGAATCTCTGCTGAAACCGTAATTATCCTCATGTAATTAGGATTACTTTGAATAATTATTGTAGATTTGGTTAGTGAAAAATCATAATAACTTGGATGTTGGTGTGAAGGATGAAAGCGTCAGTGGTCAGGTTGAGTGGGTTGCCTGAGATTCCTTCTTAACGTACAGAATTTTCAGCGACATTTGAAGTTAAATCGAAACTGAACATTAGTTATTACGGAGGTTGCCTGGACGCAAGACTTTCTTCCATGTTTCCCACAAGTGAAGGTTACACAGTCCAGCCGCCAGGGGGCCAAGCCTCACCAACAACGTCAGTAATGGAGAGAAACTCTGGGTATAAATAGCGGGAGGGAGCCACCTGGGCAGGAGGCGGGGGTAATCATAGTGTAATTTGTCTCCTGGCTGGAGCCTCGCCACAACGATATTCGTGTAGGGCAGCCAGAGTGACGCATGACATGACAGCTGGAGGGAAGGAGAGAATGAATGGCCGACAGTGAAACAGAGAAGCAACAGATGGTGCATACGAGGAGGGAGGGGCAGGAGTGGTGCACATACGAGGTGGGAGGGGCAGGAGTGGTGCACATACGAGGTGGGAGGGGCAGGAGTGGTGCACATGAAATGGAAGACTTAACATTAGAGGCTTCGATGGGACGGGAAGTAATGGAAAAGTTCTTAAGCGAATGTGGCTGGAAGGGATATGGAAAGGCTGCGAGAAAGTCTACATAATGCAATTCTGGTTACACATGTAACATCCTAATTACATTCACGTCCATTGTGGCGCGTAGTTATGACGTACATACGGCTTGCACTACGTAGTTATGACGTACATACGGCTTGCACTACGTAGTTATGACGTACATACGGCTTGGACTACGTAGAAGACACCAGTGATCGTCTTGATCAGTGTACATAATGAATGACAGTGGGAGGAGTCCTCTCGTTGCACAGTGTTATGACTGAGGTGATCTGTTGCCAGGAGTATTACCCACGAACATAAGACTGACTGGGGAAGATCAGTTATAGTGAAGGACCACGTTGACCACTGAGACAGCCAGAGCCAAGTGACGAACTACATTAAGATGACGGTAATTACACTCAAGTCGACAACATTGCCGATGTCGTAATCATGATGGCTCACTCTCCTCTCATCAATGACGTGGTAACTGGACGACTGCCTTACTAACACGACATGGTATCATGAGAGCGTGAGTACGCTCCTCACAGCTGATGGACAAGGGGCAAAGTGAATCGAGACAAGGAGGATTTTATCTCTAAAACTTCGAGGGAAATGTGTTCGTGAAGTGTAGGAGATCCCCAATGACGTCATCAAGACAGGTCCCCAGCCTGGGGAAGACAACATCCCAAGTGATGACGAGGAAGATGACACGTTGTGCACGATACTCATCGTCAACATGACGTACCTGCAGGAAAACATGACGACACTTCCAGTAGTATGAAGGTGGCGATGGGAAGCCAATGTGGTTACCATCGCCAGCACGAGAGAGAGAGAGAGAGAGAGAGAGAGAGAGAGAGAGAGAGAGAGAGAGAGAGAGAGAGAGAGAGAGAGAGAGAGAGAGAGAGAGGGGGGGGGGGGGGAACAACGACGACGACCAACATGTTGACGACAATTTCGACAAGACGAGACGACTGGCATGATACAGGTGACGACAGCTGCTGCTTCCATGGACGATGATTACAACCACGGTGAGGAGGTGAGGAGGTGAGGAGCCAGAAAGGAAGCTATGAAATGACTTCTATCCTGGAGAGCAGGGAGACAGTGGCAGACCCGGTAGGATTGTGCTGGTGTTGTCAGGTTCATGACAGACTGGAGTGGCGGAGCTGTTGGGGTAAACATCCTGACGCTGTAGTGTCTCGTGTATAAACGATGGTCGAGAAACAACAGACGTGTGCCAGGTGCCGGCTACCCTGGTACACGGGAGGGTCCCCAGGCCTGCTGGCATATTGGAGAATACCATGCGTCCTGGTGAGGGAATGACGGCGAGGGTTTACATCAGTTATGGAGAGGATGTGCAGGCCTTCACTATCTGGAGACGATGGGAGGCAATGATGGGTTAACTATAGGTAAGTATGGTTTGTTGACATGTTGTCAGAGGTGTTTACATCCCCGGAATGTGAGGCACTCCGGGTCTCAGGGTCAATAGATCTAGAGAGAAGCTTCATAATAGTTTTTTCTTTCATAACAGAAACAAGCCGACGGTTCGAGATAAGCCTACAGCTAGAGAGTGGCCGAGGGTTAGAGATATGCCGAGGGTGAGAGTCCCAAGGTTTGACTCTAATTAGAGCTGAGGTTCACAGAGGACGGACAACTGGCCAACAATCACCAAGATTTGCGACATAAAACCCTGACCTAAGTACACGACGCCGGTATGACCACTGACCAGAAAGATATGACCCATCAGGATGAAAGTACGACCCTCGGGTATGACAGACTGGGTCGTGACCTGACCATTACGGATAATATTTTTCAAATATTGTTCCTCCTCCAACAATAAAAGTGCATTTGGTGTTTCCATTACTCATTCTCCAGCAACAATCATGTTCTTGTTTTCCTGCATTGTTCATCGTTCTTCTCAAGTTTCTTTGTACAATTTTGAGTATGTTTTCTCCTTTTCCATCTTTGTGTAAACCTTCATCACCGTCCACCGCACGCGCCACACAGTCAAGTGTATAACCTCAGTGATTCCATCCCCACATATCATTTTCATTGTCTTCCCATCCTCAGTCATCCATCTTCTTTCTTGCCCAACTCTCCAAGCTGGTTCTCTCCTTATCAACCTCGCGGTGGAACTGACCTCCTGACCCCTCTTGACCTGTATGAGTGGTCTCCATCTCTCCTCTACAAAGGCTGGTGTCAGACACCCAATCACAGTGAAGTAGACCACGTCTCCTTGCGCCTTACAGAACACCAAACCAATCGAGATGACAACACATGACGAAGCTAAAGTGAATAAGACAACACATGACGAAGCTAAAGTGAATATGACAAATGTAAGGAACTGGTAATGTTTAGTTGAGTGTGACTGTCTCCACTGCCGCCCCACACTACCTACACCTTCTTTGTTCTCGGTCTTGTAGTTTCCAAGTAACAGTTCGCATCTTATGACGACGTTGTGATTCAACATCAACGCCTGACGGTGTGACTTTCATCCAATCAGATCACGGAGATGGTGCTTGACGGAGCAGGAGGGGGTCTGGCTGCAGCAGCCAGCACACACCCGCACGACGTAAGATACAATGTAAATATTAATGTTTACAACCTGGGATGGAGTGTTGATGTTAGTGTAATGGTGAGGTTAATGGCAGGACGGGGTCACTGGACGCTAATGGAGCTAGTCAATGATTGTTTACTTCCACTCTCCCATATTTACACTTGGCAGACACTTAATTGTACAAACATCTGCCACTCAAGTCCATCTCTCGCTCAAGTACATCTCTCTCTCTCTCTCTCTCTCTCTCTCTCTCTCTCTCTCTCTCTCAACACCCTGCCTTGCCATGTTGTCCTGCTCGTCACGACGAACATACCAGCCGACGTGACTATCTGCCTCCACAAGCCACACTGGTACTCTGGGGTAAATATAAATCTTCATAACTTACACGAAAAATGAAACACCGTTTTCCCAGGATTTTGTGTACTTTATGAATATTACCTCACAGCTCTGGGAGAAGACGAAGCAAGTTTGGCAACATGTTCCTCCATTTCTCATATCGCGTGTGAGTTTATATATATATATATATATATATATATATATATATATATATATATATATATATATATATATATATATATATATATATAAACCTGAGGTATTGTTCTGGTTCTGCTGGAGGATATGTGAGGTGAGCATGTTCCTCAGGTCATTTCGTCTCGACTGTCATACATTAGCATGTAAAGAGCAGTGTTACCATCTTCGCTGCCCACAAAGCTGACCTCGCCCATCTTCCTCTGCCCTTCCTACTTAACATTTACATCTCGTCATTCAAAAGTTCCTTTAACATTTCTTACCTGGAGCACCACAGCCTGGCTGGTGCCTGTTCTCTGTAAGACGTATGGCGTCTCTCCCAGACCAACCACGTGCATAAGGAATATCTTCCACGTGAACTCCACACAAACATATTATGTAACTACGACAGATGAATTATAGAAAGAAGATAAGGCACCATAACAGACTCCAACTTCTCCTCCTGTGCTACAACAACCGTTCAAAAGTATGATGTCGAATTTTTGCTATGACTTTGTCCGAAGACAGAAATTATGATCAATAAACATTTTCTGGCTCACAAAGATTATAATATACTCATGCTACTCCAGTCATATAGCTATATATGCTAACTCATATACTATTAGCTCATTATTTTTCTATTTCCTCATTACAATGTGTAAGTTATATCAAATTACGATGTCTCAATAGTTGCTGTGAGCTTCTCACACTTTGTCTTACGCACGTCCGTCTTGGAGAAGAACAAGACAACATTTACTTTATGGCTCATTCCAGACCGGACTCTTACGGGTCCGTGCCAGGTGAGGCCTCCATGTCTCTGCTTCCCACTTCCTGTGCCTCCATGTCTCTGCTTCCCACTTCCTGTGCCTCCATGTCTCTACTTCCCACTCCCTGTGCTTGCTTCATCCCACGTGTGGCCTCGTAAGTGTTCACTGTGTACAGTCTTCCGAGTCTACCTCACCAGAGTATCATGCTTAGTTTGCGTTTATCCAGTTTTCTATCACCATTCAGAATACATTATACATCTCATCATGCAATCTGGTCATCAATGTATTCATGTGCTCCCTATACTATCTGTATGTATTGTGTTCATTTTCCTGGGTACTTCTTAATCGCCGAATTATATACTAACATACATATCATTTCTTGTTTACCCCTTTATCTTCATGTTTACCATTTATGTGTCTTCTTGTGTCCACCATCATTACCTTCTCCGGTAACCATCATACAACTCCATCCCAACCTGTCCAGGAGGCTCAGTATTTTTATATCTACAACAAATACAACAAGAAATACACAAACTACACATAAATCATTACGTAAATTACCTTCACTTTCACTCTGGTATTAATGAAAATACAACAGCAACAGTTGAGAAAAGTCAAATATTCCTTTTTCACTTCTTATGAATAAACTTGAATATTGAACAAACATCAGATCACTCGTGTTTTTCCGTATATCAATAATATCCCACAAGAAGCAACATCCATCAAATAATAAAATCACATAAATCAGCAAGACAACACACACCAGACATGTCAAATCACTTGAAACTGATACTTATTTTCCAACCAAATGATCGACCTCTAATATCACACCAAATCCAACACTCATTTGCATACATATTTAGTGAGGAATGTTTGCCTTCACCTGACTGGGAAAATAACACGTTCAACACGTAACAATACGACCCACACGCCGGGCGATGCGGTGTATGCTCTCGTGAATGACACGAATTTAAGTGCTTTTGAGCACGACAGTACGACCCGTCAACACGACAGTACGACCCGTCAGCACGACAGTACGACCCTCCAGCACGACAGTACGACCCTCCAGCACACACACGTTCCTCCAGCACACACACGTTCCTCCAGCACACCCACACCTTCCTTCCTCCAACAACAATAAAAAACGTGAGAATTTCTTATATTTTCTTTAACTTCATTCGAGCATAAAGATATATCTAAAAGCATTTAAAGACAGGACATTATCTCTCTCTCTCTAAGTCAGGCTGATATGGCTTTTCAATTGAGAAGAAAATCCTTTAATTGTGAATCAAACAATCAGCGTCCACTAATGAGCAAAACCTCATCAACTTTATTGTGTTCATTTATCTGCAACATCACACGACAAATCGCACTAATGAGCGAAGCTCGTCTGGGTCCGGAAAACGTTATTTTGTTTTCATTTTCTCTGAGGTCACGTCCAACCACTCCTCGTCCGTGCTTAAGGTCTCAACAGAGAGAGAGAGAGAGAGAGAGAGAGAGAGAGAGAGAGAGAGAGAGAGAGAGAGAGAGAGAGAGAGAGAGAGAGAGAGAGAGAGAGAGAGAATGTGCAGTGTACAGGAATCTTCACAAGGCAGCTCTGGTTGATGTACCATGTATATATGTACGTATGGACCTGGTGTTGACTGTCCAGACTATTATGGCCACATTCGGTACGGGAGGTTAGTTCAACGGTAAAGCCAAAAGACTGTCACTAAAGGACTTTATCCTAGCGGTACAGTCTGCACCCTAGCGGTACAGTCTGTACCCTAGCGGTACAGTCTGTACCAGTCACCAGAGGCAGGTCTGATATTCCGACACCAGAAGGTTCAGGTTGCCTCTCTCCCTCCATCCCCCAACGTGCAATATTTACTATGGGTGACCATGGGTTGACCTTTGACCTCGCCGGCACGACAGGTGAACCCATATATAAATAATTTTTCAATTAATCATACAACCCCGGGAGCCATATACAAGGGGTTCCTGCAGCTTGAAAGCTGCGCTATATTCAGCAGCAGGGAAATGATGAACTTGTGCGGAGAGAGAAGTTCTCCACACCAGACTGTTCTTCTTTTCCACAGACAATGATGCAACCTGACCAAAGAGCTAGACTCTCTCTCTCTCTCTCTCTCTCTCTCTCTCTCTCTCTCTCTCTCTCTCTCTCTCTCTCTCAACAGACTAAATCCCCCATCATTCTAGGGGCCCCAGACCCCCGAAGAAAGGGCTTCATAATGTACAAGCAAAATAAAATTGCAGTAATATATATATATATATATATATATATATATATATATATATATATATATATATATATATATATATATATATATATCTAGAGAGAGAGAGAGAGAGAGAGAGAGAGAGAGAGAGAGAGAGAGAGAGAGAGAGAGAGAGAGAGAGGGAAGGGGGTGTAGAAGGCCTTCTGGCTAGCTGAACACTTCAGGATTTTCGTCTCTCGTATCTACATGACAATTATCGGACGTAATCAACTGTTTTTTCCCACAATATTTTCATTTTGTTATCCGTCGTGACATCAGGAGACAGATTACTTCACTGTGTAAAGATCGTATTTATCAAGACGTCTTGTCCTACACGAGAGTGACACTTGATACCTGTATGTCAGTCGTGCCCCCAGCCTAGCCCTGGCCGCTTCAGTGTATGTGACCCCATGTTATGTAGCATCATGATCACATGTGCTGGGTGACAACAGACGCTTGGCTTCTGCACACACAATAATGTGAGTCTGGCAGTCTTTCCTCACACGGCTGTCCCTTGGTCCTCTGATCACTACGGTATTTTGTGAAAGTTTCACAACGCTATTACCACCCTCCTCCCCAGCACTGAGGCAGGATATTACCACCCTCCTCCCCAGCACTGAGGTAAGATATTACCACCCTCCTCCCCAGCACTGAGGCAGGATATTACCACCCTCCTCCCCAGCACTGAGGTAAGATATTACCACCCTCCTCCCCAGCACTGAGGTAAGATATTACCACCCTCCTCCCCAGCACTGAGGTAAGATATTACCACCCTCCTCCCCAGCACTGAGGTAAGATATTACCACCCTCCTCCCCAGCACTGAGGTAAGATATTACCACCCTCCTCCCCAGCACTGAGGCAGGATATTACCACCCTCCTCCCCAGCACTGAGGTAAGATATTACCACCCTCCTCCCCAGCACTGAGGTAAGATATTACCACCCTCCTCCCCAGCACTGAGGTAAGATATTACCACCCTCCTCCCCAGCACTGAGGTAAGATATTACCACCCTCCTCCCCAGCACTGAGGTAAGATATTACCACCCTCCTCCCCAGCACTGAGGCAGGATATTACCACCCTCCTCCCCAGCACTGAGGTAAGATATTACCACCCTCCTCCCCAGCACTGAGGTAAGATATTACCACCCTCCTCCCCAGCACTGAGGCAGGATATTACCACCCTCCTCCCCAGCACTGAGGTAAGATATTACCACCCTCCTCCCCAGCACTGAGGCAGGATATTACCACCCTCCTCCCCAGCACTGAGGTAAGATATTACCACCCTCCTCCCCAGCACTGAGGTAAGATATTACCACCCTCCTCCCCAGCACTGAGGTAAGATATTACCACCCTCTTCCCCAGCACTGAGGTAAGATATTACCACCCTCCTCCCCAGCACTGAGGTAAGATATTACCACCCTCCTCCCCAGCACTGAGGTAAGATATTACCACCCTCCTCCCCAGCACTGAGGTAAGATATTACCACCCTCCTCCCCAGCACTGAGGTAAGATATTACCACCCTCCTCCCCAGCACTGAGGTAAGATATTACCACCCTCCTCCCCAGCACTGAGGTAAGATCAACAACACAGTAAGTTACGCTTTATTTCTTACGCCATTTATCAGCATGTTGGGGGAACAAGCTTGGACACCCTGCCTGCCCTCTCATGATGACTTAGTGAATGGGGTTAACAACCGGAAACAATATCATGGCTTCCTTCTTTCGAAACCCAAGGTCAAAGGTCATTGGCCGTTTGACTTTTTCGGAATTAACTTTCGTAGATAATGCATGACATCGTCCATCTTAATTTTCTTCGATATCAACTCATTTTCTTCAATATATTCTCCACGATTGACCTCACAAACACATGAAAAATGAACTTCGTGTACACCCCCAGGCAATCATGTCTGACCTTAAGCACCCAAGCAGAAGCTGACCCCTGTATTGCAGAACGGTTCTTCCAGAACTCGTTCAGAGGCGACCAGAGGCATGGTTAAGACCATCAAGGTTCAAGATGACGTTAATCTTGAACGATTACAGTGGCGTCATCTTCCTCACACGACTTGATAACCTGCTGACATGTCTAACTGTATATATATATATATATATATATATATATATATATATATATATATATATATATATATATATATACAGCCACACATAAATCGTTTAGCCTACAAGTGAAACAAAATCAGTGAGGAAATACCATTTCGTCTAAGATACATATCTAAACTGAGGTCGTCATAATAAGTTTCCTGCACATCTTACCACCTGGTTACTGACTGACCCATCCAGAGGTGGCAGCTGCTCGTGGCTGGGTCGTGCACCACCACAACACAGTGGTCCCCTGGCCTGGGTGATCGTGGTCCATCATACATGTACCAACGTGAGGTGGATCACCTGTGTTCTGCTTCACTGTAAGACTGGCATTCTTCACAAAACACTTACATGTCGGAGACATTCAACCTTACCAATACTGCAACGGCTCACACAGTCACTCAACATGACTCCCGCTGACTTACAGAGAGAGAGAGAGAGAGAGAGAGAGAGAGAGAGAGAGAGAGAGAGAGAGAGAGAGAGAGAGAGAGATCAAATTATCTATCAGTATTTTCATGGCACCAAGTATGGTGTATCAAGTACTGTGTACGGCTCGGGTGAATGAGTTCCACTCATATCCCCCCCCCCCCTCCTCCCCCCCCAGATGTGTAACACCATCTGCGTGAACAACTTTGCATAACGCTGTTCTGGACAACATTGTTCTGGATAACATTGTTCTGGATAACATTGTTCTGGATAACATTGTTCTGGATAACATTGTTCTGGATATCATCGTTGGAAAAATTTAATATTATACCTAAAGTGTCTACGTCACCCCACCACAGCGTTCCATCATTATTACAACTTTGTTATACAATTCAAAATAAATCTTTCATTATAAAAGTAACTTCTTTTCAGTGTGTGTGTGTGTGTGTGTGTGTGTGTGTGTGTGTGTGTGTGTAGTAACCTCCACGTCTAGAAAATAAAAGATATAAATTCTGAGATGTCATTATTATATTTTTCTGAACCTTTTGTGATTTGAGGAAATTTTTGGTCTGCTTTACTAGTGTACGAAAGCGAAATAACCTAACAGCCGTCAGCACAATCCCTGCCTGCAAACTACAGCCTACAAGTCGTTAAGCAAATAATTAATATCCCAACAAGAGAGAGAGACCTGGGTTGCCTACTAACACTACAGTTAGTCATGGACCACCGTCTTGTGTTTCTGAATAAGTGAAACGTGATTACAATTCTTGATATTCAATGAGTCTTCAGCCAGTTACTGTACCTCATCTGTATTGTACTGTAGTCATTATGATGACGAGAGTACAAGAGAGGTTTGACCTAATACCAAGATGATGAATGATATCAAACATTTGTCATATACTTCATCTCTTCATACCACATATCACAACTGAGGTTGTTAGAAATGGGTTTCTGAGTTAAGTCTACCTTGCTACATATACAACCTGTTGAAATACGTTGTATGGTATAGTATCTAGTCATGATAAAACATTTTAAAGTTCGTGACTTTAGAGAATACAAGAAACCGAGGATTGAGTGAGGGTGCGGAGGGCCGAGCTTCACCTGTGAGAATGTCAACATTAACAAGTCAGGACCGCCTCCCGCTGTCCTCCTCCAGCAACGTCGTGTTGCCTCCAACATACACGAGAGTCAGGAGGCAACCCACAACACCACCAGTATACATGAGAGGAGGCAACCCACAACACCACCACCACCAGTATACATGAGAGGAGGCAACCCACAACACCACCACCACCAGTATACATGAGAGGAGGCAACCCACAACATCATTTCTTGTTCATATTTTTGTACGACGAGAGAGTCAGTCTCATCCCACTTCTGCTGGTTCTGCTTGTCCTCCTGTTTCTGTTTCTACTCAAATTTAAGTTTCTTTAGACATCACTCAGGATGTGTACATCCTGAGTGATGTACTTGTACCTCCTGTTTCTCCTCCTCTCCACCAACCCTCAACAATGTCTTCCTCCACGACGAGTCTTATACCAGTTGTTACCACAACATATACCACTTCATACTATCATCAACAGCCATCAACCTACAACGATAACTTTCACACTACAACGTTATCAGTGGCACCAACAGTATTGTAGACAGCATCATACTAACAGTTCCAGTTCTGCCAACAGTACTTGTATTACCAACAGCGTCAGTATTACCAATAGCGTCAGTATTACCAACAGTGTCAGTATAACAACAATATCTTTACACTTGACCATTTTATCTGCGCTGTAAAACTTTGTTTTTTTTTTTTTACATTGTTTTCATTTCATTAATTCCGAGTCAGTGTATTGCATTACACTTGTCCAACAGAAATACTTTTCTGTTTCATATAAAACCAAATGTTGTTACTTCTCAACCTTTTCTGATCTTTCTTTTTTAGGTAAATATTTATCTCTACTCTCGTGAGAAAAATTTTAGTTTTCATATAAGGTTTAATATCATATCATTATCACTAGTGCAACCATGATAAGAATAACCCATCACACTCACCTGGATAACCACTATCTCCCACTACCACTCATCACCACTAACCCCCATCACTAACACCCATCACCACTAACCCCCATCACTAACACCCATCACCACTAACACCCATCACTAATACCCATCACTAACCCCCATCACCACTAACACCCATCACCACTACCTCCGCTGCTGCTTGCGACTAACTACCAAACCACAAACATTAAAAACAGCAGGAGCGACTACCCACCAGCATCACCACCATGGACCATCTCCATCATGGCTTACTACTCCATCACCAACACCATCACCAACAATGGTCAAGACATCTCTCTTCTCTACCAAAGGTACGTCTCAAACGGGTCTCATCCCTCGAGCGTTGTCTGGCCGGCTGTAAATTATCCTGTAAACAACAACTACGACCTGTAAACGAGAGAAAAGGTGCCCAGGGTGTGACCTCTCATGACCTACAAGAGTGACCAGGAGAGGGAATGTTATCACCTCAGACGGTAGTGTAATCATAGTAATGGGTGCAGTCCTCACTCCACCTCACCTTAGCATTTCACTGATATAAAACTGTATTTCAAGATATGATGGCAACATCCGACTACCTGAGCCTTTGTCGGTCAAAGTGGGTCTCCCGCACAAGTGATAAACTATCCTCATCAGACAACAAATATCGACAACTTTCCTCAACTTCAACAAGAAACTCGACATCCACCAACATAGTGACATCTCCAGAAAAGGAAAGAAACCATCCACAGAACGTCCTTTCCTGAGCGTATTTCTGCCTCTTCCTCGACCGTGGCACAGACAAAATCCTTCTCCTCATGGCAGTAATGTTGGCCATTACTCTTGCCTTTACAGGGAACCATCTCACGAACCCAACACTATATAACGTAACCGCAAGACATTACTATGAAAGGCATTGCATTACACAAACGTAACTCAGACAGACCAAGAACGTACCCTTACTGTATACACTTCATAACCAACCGAACATTTATCCTTCAGATTGCAGAGTCCAGTAATGATCCTACATCTAGATCCTGCAACCAGTAGGATAATAACCAGCAAGTATTCCTTTGCCTCCGATCACAGTAAGGTTAGACCCAGATAAGTCATATTCAAGCCTGAATTTCTCTTCATATTTCATTCCAGTTCATAAGCCTCTGTTGCCTTATGTTTCTTGTACATTATCATCTCTCTATGTAGCTAGAGCCGCCAGCTGGCCCTACCTCACTGCAACCTTACATCGTAGGTAGGTGGAAGTAGGTAGGAAGACAGTCTACACAGCACGACAGATTCTCGTGTCGGTCATGTCTGTCACGATAACTGTATGCTAAGTAAAAGTCCAGTAGTCGGCTACTGTGATTATCTATGATGAAGAACACACGAACCTGGATCTTCCTCTCTGGCACAGTTACATGTCTCTGTCTTCTGCATACAACCTCCACATCTCGACCCAACAACACACACAAGAACTACTTTCTTAATGACTCATCAATGCCCTTGGTCGACGTCCCCATGGTAGTTACGCCTGACCCACCATTACCCTGGATAATCTGAATTAATCATATACAATAATTAATCATATACAATCATTAATCATATACAATAATTAAACTTTCTAAAAATCAATCATGGCAAGGGTTACCACCTCGTTACTGAGTCTCCGTACAAGCGACAGAGAACAGCACGTTTTCTAACATCCTCACTGCACACAAATGACAGAAAACAGTATGTTCTCTAAGATCTTCACTGCACACAAATGATAGAGAACAGTATGTTCTCTACCACCCACAATGAGTTTCCTCTGCTCAACACTGAGTGTTAACGTTGGGTCGGTCAGGTGATGTTGGTCAGTGCCACAGGTGCTTGCATTGATGAGCCACAAATAGATCACACATCTGAGGCCGGTTGGCATCAACTATCTTCACTCACTTGACCATTTAAGGAACTATCTATTATCAAACTAAACTTAATGGGACTACAGTTGGTCATTTGATGATGTATGTGACACTATCTTCACTCCTGATATCTTCTCTCGTGTCAATCCACTTCAGCATCACGTAGGCAGATGACTTTATGACCTGCAGCTCTGCAACCTTCGTATCACTTGTTGCTGCGTTGATGATGGTGTTATCTTTCTGCTGAACCTTGAAGTCAGTGAAACTTTAAGTACATATTCTACCAGCCGTACACTTCACGGGAATATTATTAGATCCAGTCAATGTGTGTTTCTTGTGTTCAGACGTGTCATCACTATGCCTACCATGGGCAGTCAGTTCTCGTGGATGCCATTATTGGCACAGGCCGGGCGTGTGTAACTATAGTGTAGATGGCTTTTTTAAGTAGTTCTTTAAGCTTTAGGTTTAACTGTCAAGGTCATTAAGGCCTTCAATGTCAAGCTACATCCACCAACAGAAAAATCTTTAACGCTTTCCTCAGGTGTTCAGGATAATCCTATGACCACATGCAATCTCACTACATACACGGCCTTAAGAATAGGACTGTAACTTGCCATGTTAGTTAGTCTTAAATATGAAAGCAAGTCTGTTTCGTTTATGATGCAAAATCAGCCATTCACATAAGTCATCTTCCTGTAGCTTTTGTTCTGTTATTCTTTTGATGAATATTCAAACACTGTAGAACTGAATCAAATGACTGAATAATAGTCTCATACTCTAGGGAACACTCAAGAAAAACACTTCTTTGAAGCAAGGTTTTGACATCGAACTAGATTGTATATATGTTAATAGTCTCGTTCTTATTATTCATGTTCTAGACGAGGCCGAAACTGTGACAAATAAGCTCCTTTACTAAACAAAGCACTTTACATTAACTTGAAGACTTCGTAGTAATTGTTTCCAAGGTTTTCTTTCATATAACATAGAGACCCCTAAAGGAGCCGAAATAAAAGAAAATGTACCCGTTCACTACACTGTAAGAAAACGATAGAATTTGAAGGAAAACTATGTATCCCTCTAACCCAGATACGGACTTACCTGTTCACTTCGTTGTAAGAAAACGATACGGTTTGGTTTATCACACACTAGTTATCTTTCTAATCTTAACAGAGATTGAATGAAATGTACCAGTTCACTACATCGGAAGAAAAGATAAAACGATGAAAACTTCTAGTTACCCCTCTCCTTCGGCTTGACTCAAAGAAAATGAATTTATCTACTGTATTGTAAGAAAACGAAGCCATGTAGGAGAAACTATATCATCTGAAATTATGAGTATGACAACAAGAAAATTCAACACTTATTTTTCCTTACTTACCTTTGTTTCAGTTTCTTATTCTAAAGGCACATTAAAAAGGACATGCATTTTGATAATTTAGCTACAGAACAGAAACTGAGACACATTTCTAAGAACCATGATCTTAGGAATACATAACATCTGTCTGGAATGACAAGGTTGTGGTCCAGCCCAGTACATGGTGATGTGGAGCTGGGCTTTAGATGGGTACATGGAAGTATGGAGCTGGTTTTCAGACGGTACATGGAAGTGTGGGGCTGGGATTCTTACATGGGTACAAAAGGATCATTTTAATGGACAGTACCTGTATGACAGACGTGGCCTCAGGGTCGTGTAGGGATGAAGTAAGTCAGGACACTCAAGATAAGTCGTCCCATCAGTGAGGTCCAGCCAACCGGGGTCGTCTTCTTCGTCCTCGGGTTGAAATCGAGGAGGTGGGGCTAGGAGGGGACCGTGGGTTCGACCCCCCACGGCCCCCAGGGCAGTATCAGGGGCTTGGCTCGAGGGGTCGACGTAAGGGTTGTTGCACACGTCATCCTGATCATCGTCAGGGATAACCTTCACCTCTGGCACCAGGCCCGACGCCATCACACACGCATCCTGAAATATCAGAGTTCCATGTTAAGTCAGCCGCTATGACGTCAGCCCCTTGAGTACAACCCTTGAGTATGAGGGTAAGACCCTTGAGTGTGACGGTACGACCCTTGAGTATGACGGTGCGACCCTTGGCTATGATACCTTGCCTGTTGATCTGATATTTACAGGTTAGATAAAACAGCAGACCATCATACCAAAGCGTCGTACCATCGCGGTGAGGGCTCGTACCGTCATGATAAAAAGTAGGATAGACTCATCATTTTTCATTTCACCCGAAATGCTACCAGTTGGGGCATGATTGTGCGTTATATCCTCTACATGAACACCACACACACATCTTAACTAATTTCCTGCATCACTACAGTATAATGTCAGAGTTTACCAGGCAAATACAAAAGTACATCAACTATGTAACACAGCTCAAGTTGTACACATCTGCGTCCAGTGAGGCACCACACACTGGGACGTCTCCCAAGTTGTACACATCTACGTCCAGTGAGGCACCACACACTGGGACGTCTCCCAAGTTGTACACATCTGCGTCCAGTGAGGCACCACACACTGGGACGTCTCCCAAGTTGTACACATCTGCGTCCAGTGAGGCACCACACACTGGGACGTCTCCCAAGTTGTACACATCTGCGTCCAGTGAGGCACCTCACGTCCCGTCCTGCTGCTTTGACTATTGTGAGCTACAGGAAACCTGAACAAGTTGCAGGCAACACAACTTGCGTCCCACGTCAGTAAGAGCCATGATCTTCTGGGATGATACTCATCATACGATGCTGTACGACCCGACACCTGAGAATCTTCTCTACAAACTTCTTTCACAATCATCAGCCTTCAAGTGTGGCGTATGGTGAGGCTGAGGCAAGACGATGATGGTGAGAAGGATGGTGAGCAACAGCTTATGATGATGACTGCAGACCATGATGAATGATGACATGTGCTTCCCTCTGACCATCCCACCTTCTGCCACACCACGATACTTCTTCAACTTGACTACAATTATTTCTTGTTCATCCTCAACTGTATATAAAGACTCTGGCTTCATGTCAAACTCGCTTTGAGGATTACGGCTTTCTCGCACATGATTAGTACATGTTTACGGTAATTAATATGTAGGAATGTTACATGTCCAATCTTTTATCGTATTCGTAAATATAGATTAATAGGGGTCCCTGTGACTCAAACATGATGAAACAAGACTGTACGCACATGTTGGATCTGTACCCACAAGTTGGATTTGTATCCACATGTTGGATCTGTACCCACATGTTGGATTCGTACCCAAGTGATGGATCTGTACCCCACATGATGGATGTGGCTTTGATTCATCAACATTTTCTTGTCTTCTGCTGTACGTTACATGTTACATAATATTACATATTACATAATCCATGTCACATGATGAAGGACGAAGATAATTAAAGAAACGAAATTCATGGAAAGACGACAATCGAAGCTCCTCACTACTGGTCCAATATTCTCTCTATTTTCTTATTTCTTCATTTTCTCCATAAGGAAGGTGTTGCTATTTCCCTGCATGGTAAAGCATGTTGGTGTGGGAGCACCTGGTGAACACCTGGTAGATGTTTGACGATGATGTGATCGTTCATTACTTCCATGACTCGTGTAGGAGGTAGACGGCAGGTCATGTGGTGACCCGAGACTCCTCGGCTCACATCACGAAAACTCAAGTTGGTTGATCATTGTTTATTGAGTGCGAGGGCACGACTTGCCGCTCCAGGTGGGTGTTGGCTAAATACTTTACTGCTTGTTCTCTGGGCTGCCTGACACTCCCTCCCTTCCCTCCAGCACCACCTTGCGGTAACCCAGGGGAAGACTGGCTCCCTGTGGTAAGGTCTTCCAGGGGTGGAATGCCTCCCCAGGGAGGAATGACAACCCCAGGAGAGGACCAACACGTGCCTCATCTTGCAGAGATGTGTCGACCCGACCAAATAATTTGTGATCAGTGTGTGTGTGTGTGTGTGTGTGTGTGTGTGTGTGTGTGTGTGTGTGTGTTACGGGGGAGTTTTGCACTCGAGTTGCCCAGTCTCTTAAACATATATATGTATACCATGCTCATACTACTATGTGTATCCATGAACAAACATACACTAGCAACACGAGTGTACAACTCTCTCCCCCTAACACACACACACACACACACACACACACACACACACACACTAATCACAAATTATAAAAAATACATAAATGTAGATGATCAAACAAGAATACCATTATACAGAAAGTATATTTTCAGCAAAGTCCCTGACAACATGAGTGTGTCAAACCATTTACTATCTTTATATCAGTTAATTTACTAACGTCAGAACGGCTTAATAAGAAGGATCTACCGAGACTCCACTCTACAAGGTCAACAATCAAGTCTATCAAGATTTTTTTTTCCATAGCATGTGTCAGTATTAACTAATGTTACCATTCACTAAAATTCTTCAACATTAAGCCTGAATGTTTGTGTACAGTTAAGGTAAGAATAAAATGTCGCTGGAGACATACACCACGGCCAGTGTGAGGTGCCTCATACCAGGGCCCGGGGGCCCAAATAGGAGCCCAGGGGCCCAAAAGGGAGCCCGGGGGCCCAAAAGGGAGCCCGGGGGCCCAAAAGGGAGCCAGGGGGTCCAAAAGAGAGCTCGGGAATTTCCTGGGATCTCAGAAAATGTTTGCATATATTGGAGACTAGCATTAACATTTTGTGTAAGCCGACATAGTTAAAATATTCTTAAAGCACATGGCATAAAACTGTAGAGGATAAAAATAGAATGACTATTGGAGAAGGGAAGGGAACCCGAAAGAAACTTTGTAACCCCTGATAAAATTGCTCTGAGGCCCTGGCATACTTTACAAACTTAGTTCTTGAACACGACGGTACGGTCCATGAGCACGACGGTACGGTCCATGAGCACGAAGGTACGGTCCATGAGCACGACGGTACGGTCCATGAGCACGACGGTACGGTCCATGAGCACGACGGTACGGACCTTGAGCACGAAGGTACGGTCCATGAGCACGACGGTACGGTCCATGAGCACGACGGTACGGTCCATGAGCACGACGGTACGGACCTTGAGCACGAAGGTACGGTCCATGAGCACGACGGTGCGGACCTTGAGCACGAAGGTACGACCACTGACCGCAAAAGTACTGTGCTTTAGTATGATATGCAGACCTCTGACCTAACTCTTAAAAATGGTCTACACCAGATAGTCTCACTCAGTAATGATCTTTCAGGAATGATGAACGTTATCTGTGGCGTACCTCAAGCTGGTTCCTTGCTCCTCCTTGTGTATATCCATGGTATATACACGGTACATACATAGTATACATATGGTATATAAATGGTACACCCATGGTATACACATGGTACATGTGTACATGACCCTACCAAGTTCTTGGTGAGGATTTGACTTTCTAAACGTCGGTGGGTGTAGGCTTGAGCACTCAAGATCACGACATACCTAACCAAACTTCATTCCTGTTGGTTCACAAAGAAGCTTTTCAGACATCAACAAATGCTTCTAATATGATGTTCATTTAAAATCCAGATAGTCGATATAACACTGTGATTCTTCCGCTGAGAAGGAACTAAAAACATGAACTCTGACCAAACCATCAAAGTGTTGACGATGCAATTTGATTCTCCTGCTGGAAGGAATGAATAGCTTGTGCCTGGTCGCGTTACTCATGATAGACCTGTTCCATCACCTGGTCTACATACAATTGGAACCTACGATTCAATTTCTTTAGGTCTTGCATGTTCTTATGTTGGACTCAAACTAGATCTTGTTTCTGAGTGTATCATTACATCAGTACATACGTGAGTCAGTACATCAAGAATTACATGTCAAGAATGTTTCAGAAAGAAGGAAAAAAAGTGTACCACCTAACCTCACCTAACCTAACCTAACCTCACCTAACACCTACGTCATTGTGTAAGATAATACTAGTCTACAAGGGATACAACAAGAACAAAAAGACACAAATCTAGAAAGTTTACAACAACAACAACTACTTTTATCACTACTACTACAACAACGGACCAGACGAGTCTACAAGACCTACAAGAGCAAATCTGGACCACATGAATACTCACCGGCTTCAACAACAATACAACACACGAGTGTATAATGACTACAACAACAACAATACCACAAAAGACGAGTCTTCAAACGCTACAGACACAACAACAACAACAACAGCGAGCCATATCAGGCTACAAGAACCTACAAAAAGGAACCACATACCAGGCCACAACAGGAACCACATACTAGGCTACAACAGGAACCACATACCAGGCCACAACAGGAACCACATACCAGGCTACAACAGGAACCACATACCAGGCTACAACAGGAACCACATACCAGGCCACAACAGGAACCACATACCAGGCCACAACAGGAACCACATACCAGGCCACAACAGGAACCACATACCAGGCTACAACAGGAACCACATACCAGGCTACAACAGGAACCACATACCAGGCTACAACAGGAACCACATACCAGGCCACAACAGGAACCACATACCAGGCTACAACAGGAACCACATACCAGGCCACAACAGGAACCACATACCAGGCTACAACAACCTACAACAGGAACCACAACAGATTTACCAGGTCTACAAGGGCCCACAAGTCGAGCCAGAGAGCCAGTCACTCACCCACGTGTTGCTCGCTGCCTAGGCTCTGGCATGATGAACCCTCATGATCTCATTACACTGTGCCATTGTGACACCCATGAGAGTCATCAAGGTAATTACGCAAGACCCAATCCTCACACACACACACACACACACACACACACACACACACACACACACACACACACATCCTATATTCAGACAAAGGCATTGCCTTCCACTAGATGATATATACAAGTGGGCACGACCTTTCAGCACGACCTTACATCCCTTGGGTATGATGACCTGGTCTTTAACCTGACCTTCGTGTTCAAAGGGTCAAAGTTTCTCACTTATATTGCTGCTCAAAATAAGAATACATCATCTTGAGGCCATGTATTCAGGTGAACACTATCCAGAGGCGATTCTTTTGTCCTCATCATCACTACGAGCAAGTGCAGTACAGTCAGCGTGGCTTCCATGTAAAGGACTTAACGTCTTCAGAGGGTAGGCAACACAATGTACACCCACGAACACATGTGTTGATGAACTATGGCTGTATCTTGTTTATATGATTATTTGTTCATTTACTTGTTAGTTCTCCAGTAAGGCGTGTAGCTACTCCCGACATGAAGCACACGTTCTGTACCTCAACACAACACTAAACATGTTACACTTGTGTCTTTTTCATATGTATTATGAATTCCTCGCGAGGAGTACCTCAAGGTGTACCTCTGCCACCTCACTCGTCTCCCGCTCCACATGTCTCCCTCCCTCCCTCCCTCCCTCCCTCTCTTGGTTCCTCCACACCGCCGCCTCCACCTTCATACCTGACCCTTCCTCTCATACTCTTCCACATCTTCCAAACCTCAACCACGTAAAGAAAGAAATCTACCATGTTGAGAAAAACATTTCTTTGCAATTTCTCTCTCTCTCTCTCTCTCTCTCTCTCTCTCTCTCTCTCTCTCTCTCTCTCTCTCTCTCTCTCTCTCTCTCTCTCTCTCTCCCTCAACTACCCCTCACCCCAACCATGACTGTCTTAGGGGTAACTTACCCGGTGCCCCGTCGACGTCAGGTAAAAGGTTGGTTGAAGTCACGTAAGAAGCACATCATCAGAACCCTGAGGACAGAAAGGCTACATTAGCTCGTCTCACGATGGGTTACAAACTTCTTAAGAAAAAGTTATATGAAAGTCTGACGGTAAGACAGGCTACATTACCTTCTCACGCCTACCAAACGTCTTACTACAATGTTCAGGACAGTATGGAAGATAGAACAAAAAACTGAGAGAAAAACATCGATCTGTGCAGAACATGTGTGTGTTCTGCACTTACGTTTAACAACTTGAAACATCACTGTTATACACCGGAAATGTGTGAGACGAATTATACTAAATCTTGAGATGCTGAATACTTGACAATGATGGTGAAATACCGCGGAGAAGATATACATACATATACATATATATATATATATATATATATATATATATATATATATATATATATATATATATATATATATAAGTAACGTAAGGGTAAGAGAGATGTGTGGAAATAAAAAGAGCGTGGTTGAGAGAGCAGAAGAGGGTGTTTTGAAGTGGTTTGGGCACATGGAGAGAATGAGTGAGGAAAGATTGACCAAGAGGATATATGTGTCGGAGGTGGAGGGAACGAGGAGAAGAGGGAGACCAAATTGGAGGTGGAAGGATGGAGTGAAAAGGATTTTGTGTGATCGGGGCCTGAACATGCAGGAGGGTGAAAGGAGGGCAAGGAATAGAGTGAATTGGAGCGATGTGGTATACAGGGGTTGACGTGCTGTCAGTGGATTGAATCAAGGCATGTGAAGTGTCCGGGGTAAACCATGGAAAGCTGTGTAGGTATGTATATTTGCGTGTGTGGACGTGTGTATGTACATGTGTATGGGGGGGGTTGGGCCATTTCTTTCGTCTGTTTCCTTGCGCTACCTCGCAAACGCGGGAGACAGCGACAAAGTATATAAAAAAAAAAAAAAATATATATATATGGTACTAAAACATATGTAATGTACTTAATATTTCTCTAATATCAGAGATGCTTATGTGAGCTTATCTGTGAAAGTCTCAAAAAACAAAAATGCGATCATACGTATTATCACATTAACTTGTTACTTATAACATATTTAACACATCACGTATATCATGTACAAGCAGCGACGTACTCACACGTACAACCTTCATATTTCCTCAACACAAACTTTTCAGAAAATGACGAACAAATGAACAAGCAAACATTACCGTGTGACACAACAGGCCACACGCCAGGTATATGTAAGACAACACACATAATGTCTTATGGTTACTGATGTATTTAAGGTCAGGGTCACTAAGGTCAAATCCATCAATCTATACTTTTTTCAAAGTTCGTATAACTAAGTCATGAGGCAATCCATATGGGGGAAAAATCTTAATATATTCAGATTCTTTGTTAACTAAGATATGAAGTAAAGAAGTGAACACAAACGCAATTAACCTTTACAGTTCAGGATCAGAAAAGCAATTTTGGAGTGACTTTATAAAGGTCAGATTATTAAGTTAATTGATTAGATAATCTATTGGTATCTATGTCTAACCTGTAGCAGGCTGGGTTAGGCGTTTGAAAAACCACACACACACACACACACACACACACACACACACACACACAGACACACACACACACACACACAGACACACACACACACACACACATACTGTACTGTGTGCATCTTCACCATATTTTCAGCTTTTGTCTGGTTATGTGAATCAGCAGTTGATTTTCATTATTGTTGTTGTTATTATTCTGATCATAAATACTGTTGTTATTGTTATTGTTGTTGTTTTTGTTATTATTTTATAATTATCATAACCAACACTAACGTACGAGTGACCAACCCTCCAGCTCCTCCATACAGTACGTGCCGGTACCAGTGGTTCTCCCCCGTCATCACCACGTCAGCCACAACACATATCTAATCAATAAGACATAATTTCCCCTCGTAATTTGCATAGGAAGCGTCCATCTGGTCTGGACCACAAAAATTCGAAACAAAGAAACTTTTTTGTCAGAGAATTGTTTGGTAACAGTTGGTAATTATCATGGCTCATAAAGGTAACGTGTTTGATATTTCTTTCACACGTTTCTCACATAACGAGGAATAATAATGACGATAACAGAGAGAAATTATGAAAAGAAATATGATAACATTTCAGAAGCAAGAGAACATAGTTACGATTTTCTCATAATTCTCAATAATAGAATCATTAATGATTACAAAAGTCATTAGAAAATTGGCCATGTACTAGTTTGATAAATCAGGCATGATTGTGGGTTATTGTCATTATAACATGTTTTACTCTTTAACGAGATAGAACTCTCTCTCTCTCTCTCTCTCTCTCTCTCTCTCTCTCTCTATATATATATATATATATATATATATATATATATATATATATATATATATATATATATATATATATATATATATATATATTCCTACGAGTCCACGGGGAAAATGAAACACGATAAGTTCCCAAGTGAACTCTCGTGTAATAATCACATCATCAGGGGAGACACAAGAGAGAAATATAACAGTCAGTCGACATACAACGAAGAGACGTAGCTACGACGCCATTTGGTAAACATGGGATAGTCCAAGACAGACAACGAGCGTATCATAAACTTATTATGTGGACAAGAAGGTGAATTGCTTACAAATTTCATCAACAATAAAGTTAACCAATTTGTATAGACCATCACTAATATTAAGATTATAATTCTTTAAGTATCTACTAATAGAAGATTCAGTGATATTTTTCGTGGTAATAGAGTTAGAGTTAATAACTGAGATGGCATTACTCCAGTCAATACAATTATCACAGTTTTTAACGTGGTTAAACAAAGCATTTGATTCTTGTCCCGCTCTTATACTATATTCATGTTGTTTAAGTCTAACAGAAAGATCCTTACCAGTCTGCCCAACATAAAACTTATCACAATTTCTACTTGGCACTTTATAGATGCACCCAGGAGAATTTTCTGGTGAATTCCTGATTAAGATATTCTTTATAGTATTATTGTTGCTGAAGGCGACATTTACATTAAAGGATTTAAGCAACATGGGAAGTAAAATAAAAGTGTCATGCAAGAATTTAACATCCTGAAAACGTTTTTGGAGTTAGATGATCGATAAGAAAAATATGCACAGAACTTTTGTGATTGTGTCGCGTAATTTTTCTAATTCACCAAAAAACTAACATATAAGTTGATTAATTCTCTCAACAGTGAAATTATAAACGTAATCAATTATCAACATCAAAAATGTAACTGGTCCGTTAACACTAATGAAACATAAACAGTCAGTATTTAATATCGTCCATAACTCAGTCATCCGGACGCCATAACGGAGCTGAGCAGTCTGTACAGATGGATCTTTGATTTTCTTCAGTAACTTCTGAAATTATAGGAAAGTATAGACTAATAACTATAGCAATTATGTCCATAAAGAAGCTAATTATTCTGTATAACTTGTACAACTATCTGCGCTCTACAAACGATAATCGACTTAACGGAAACCAACTGTATGTTAACGACCATTAACTATGTCTTCACGGCCATTAAGTGTATCTTACCGTGCAGTAATTGTAACTTAACTTCCGGTAGCTGTATCTTAACGTGTTTCAACTGTCCACTAACTGTAGTACCATCACATAACTGTATCATCATCACATAACTGTATCAACTGTCCACTAACTGTATCATCATCACATAACTGTATCAACATCACATAACTGTATCAACATCACATAACTGTATTATCATCACATAACTGTATCATCATCATATAACTGTATCATCATCACAAAACTGTATCAACGTCACATAATTGCATCAACATCATCATATAACTGTATCAACATCATATAACTGTATCAATATCACATAATTGTATCATCATCACATAACTGTGTCAACATCATATATCTGTATCAACATCACATAACTGTATCATTATCACATAACTGTATCTTAACGTCCATCAATAGTAAGCTTTCGTTTAGGACAAGAGAACAAAGGCAAATCCTTGACCAAGTAAACAATATGAACAATGGCTGTGTGTGGTGCACGATGACACGCCGAGGTCCAGCTGAGAGAGAGAGAGAGAGAGGAGAGAGAGAGAGAGAGAGAGAGAGAGAGAGAGAGAGAGAGAGAGAGAGAGAGAGAGAGAGAGAGAGAGAGAGAGAGAGAGAGAGAGAGAACGTACCCGTATTCCCCTTGTTCTCCACATTTTCTGTATGGCCAGGAGAACAATTTACATATGTAAATGAAACTTAAGAGCCAAGTCTCCGTACCTCAAGGTACCTCTGTGATATTAAGTTGTGGAGACAAACGCAAGTTTTGAGGAGACTTCGGTACAGCAGCTGTAACATCCCTGGTATATCTTATAACGATACAGTCCTACTGAGGCTGGTGATTCGCAAATCATGACTTAATACAGAACTTCCTTGGTAGATGGGATTAATCCACCCGTCTGTTCTCTGTTCATTTAACAGACGATACCTGATATAACAGATTGTTTTAAACCCGGTAATATAAGCTGACCTTCCCGTATATTCCCTGAACAAAACAATCATGTTCTGTTACAAGACACACATGTTTCCGTAACAGACCAGTTGGTTGTGTTAACAGACCAAGCTGTAGAGGTAACAATGTCATACAGTGTACTTAACAAACATCAAATAGACAGACAACCCAAACTGAAGAAGTAGAAGCCAGAGCACAACAGACAGCACCATACAGGTAGCAGAAAACATAGTGAACAGATATAAGGTTAAAGCTGTGCGAATGAACAGACGGCGCAAGGTAGCTGCACAAGAGTCCTGTACGGGGAACAGACGTGATGTTACTAAGTATTGTACATGGGCAGCAGACGCACTCGCTGGTTATCAGACCCACTTAGCAAGTAACAGACACACTATAAGATCAACAGACTATTCTACAGAGAGTATAACATTTTAACAGGCAATGAAACATTAGAGCACTAGGTAACAGACACTACTGGAAGGTAAACAGACACAATACAGACAATAAACAGCAACACATCGCAATTATGGGTAACAGACACTATCGGTGGGAGACAAACACACCTCACACACAACTACGTCTGCACCAACCATGATATTTGACAGGTAAAAGACAATATAGCAAATTCACTGACGATTTACTTGACACCTGCCAATCATAAAGTCGAGCGTGAGAGGTTGAAATGAGATGGAGAGTGAGGGTAAGACATGGCAAAGTGATCGACGAGTTAAGGAAGAGAAGGGTAGGAGGCAAGGAGGTGGGTCAGGCCAGGTATGAGAGGTAGGGTGAGGAAGGCAGACGGGCATGAGACAAGAAAGGATGATGGCAGAGGAAGGTGTTGAGGGAAGATAAGCCTTATCTCCGTCACCACAGTGCCGGGGGCCGTACGTCTACCTCCTGACCCCGTTATGTAGGTCATAGCTGACACCTCTTGATCCTGGTAGGCCACACAACAGACGTACGACCTCCCTGACGACACCTCCTGCACGTGAAAGTATCCGGACGGCGTTACGTGAGTCAATAATCCCACGCAAGATAGTCACTCACACTGGCTTTCTTAGTAATGATCCTTCTTTGTTATATATAGTTAATGTCGTCAGTAAAGTCTCACGCCGTGAGAGGGACACGTAGACCATACCCCTTCCTTCTGCTTCATGACCAAACACTTGTAACCTCCCTCTGTAGTCATGAAATAAAATGAGTCTCCATGAGCAGGATCACCAGATACCCTCTGCTTCACCTTTCATGCTGACAACTTTTATAATACAGGTTTTGGGTTGTCAGTAATAATGACATTACCTCGCCCTCCTGGTTCACCTCTTCTACAAGGGGTGTTGCTGTGGGCAATGCTTCTTAACGTTCCTCCATACACTTCCTCACGTCCCTCCGTGCACGCCCTCACGTCCCTCCGTGCACGCCCTCACGTCCCTCCGTGCACGCCCTCACGTCCCTCCGTGCACCCCCTCACGTCCCTCCGTGCACGCCCTCACGTCCCTCCGTGCAACCCCTCACGTCCCTCCGTGCACCCCCTCACGTCCCTCCGTGCACGCCCTCACGGCACTCCGTGCACGCCCTCACGTCCTTCCTCACACTGTTCTTACCTAACTTCCATATGTAGAGACACCCTTGGCGCTGGACTTGTCCTAGAATATCCAGAACTGCTTCCCTTGGTCCCGCTCCAGGAACAAGACACAACAACAGACACCAGACATACACTACTATACGACTCTACTAACATGACCACTATCAACATTTTCTCGAGTCGTATGAAGTAAATGGACGAACTTGACCTAAAGGAACGAGACATCAGGTTGACATGATTACATGTCTCGCACATGTTGATCAGGAGGTACTGGAAGAGAACCAACTGCTCATGTACAGTACGGTACATCCTGGTTGTTTGAGCCATCTATTCTCATCGTACTTACGTTATATTTTTCTTGGTCACAATGTTATTCTGTGTTGTCGTCTGTGTTCTCGTATCATTAGGGAATAAATTCTGATTGTAGGACAGGAAACAATCCTTCCACTCCAGTGCTTTCCATACTATGACCTCATGTTGCGTTTCTCTGGTCAGAAGAATAAAGAATGAGTGACACACCTTTGTCCCCGTACGTGACATGATCCACTGGGTGATGATGCTGGTCTTCCCACACTGGGTGATGATGCTGGTCTTCCCACACTGGGTGATGATGCTGGTCTTCCCACACTGGGTGATGATGCTGGTCTTCCCACACTGGGTAATGATGCTGGTCTTCCCACACTGGGTGATGATGCTGGTCTTCCCACACTGGGTGATGATGCTGGTCTTCCCACACTGGGTAATGATGCTGGTCTTCCCACACTGGGTGATGATGCTGGTCTTCCCACACTGGGTAATGATGCTGGTCTTCCCACACTGGGTAATGATGCTGGTCTTCCCACACTGGGTAATGATGCTGGTCTTCCCACACTGGGTGATGATGCTGGTCTTCCCACACTTCCCATCACGAGACACTTCCCTCATGAACTCTACACTGGACTCCTCCCTCCATACCTCTACACTGGGCGCCTCCCTCCATCCCTCCATACCTCTACACTGGACGCCTCCCTCCATCCCTCCATACGTCTACACTGGACGCCTCCCTCCATACCTCTACACTGGACCCCTCCCTCCATCCCTCCATATCCACCTGTACACTGGACCCCTCCCTCCATCCCTCCATATCCACCTGTACACTGGACCCCTCTCTACCTCAACATGAATACCACTACGTTGTCATCGTAGTCTCCCTGCTCATACAGAACATGACGAAATCCTCATTGTATAAAGAGCAACACAAGTAACTCTCCTCGCCACCTCCACACTGGAATATTTTACCCTCTACCACTGGACAAAATCACTGGGTCTACATTGTTGCCCTCTGAGATCAGTGGGCACTGTGAGCCGTACAAGGTGAAGCCATACACAGTTAGCATGAAGCACGACGGTACCATCATGAAGCACGACGGTACCATCATGAAGCACGACGGTACCATCATGAAGCACGACGGTACCATTATGAAGCACGACGGTACCATCATGAAGCACGACGGTACCATCATGAAGCACGACGGTACCATCATGAAGCACGACGGTACCATCATGAAGCACGACGGTACCATCATGAAGCACGACGGTACCATTATGAAGCACGACGGTACCATCATGAAGCACGACGGTACCATCATGAAGCACGACGGTACCATCATGAAGCACGACGGTACCATCATGAAGCACGACGGTACCATCATGAAGCACGACGGTACCATCATGAAGCACGACGGTACCATTATGAAGCACGACGGTACCATCATGAAACACGACGGTACAACACTTGGTCGTGTATAACTTAACACCTTTACTGAACCACACAATAAACTATACTGACCTTTATACATCAGATAAAAACAGAAAAATAGACTGAAATTAGAGAGTAAGAAGACTGGCGTAACCCAGGCCAATCATTTTCACCCAGGGTAATGTCATCACAGGTAAGGTGTTGAGGCCGTGATCATGATGGGCAGCATGACCAGCCGGGTAGATCTGCTGCAGGCGGACGTACACATTCTCCTGCTTATCATGACGAAGCAACGACCTACATACTCGCCACTATCACCAAATCTGCTCGTGTCCTTCCTCTGTCTCACACACACACACACACACACACACACACACACACACTCCTCACAGTCCTTACAGTATCCATCTCTCTCTCTCTTCTATGAAGGTGCGCGTTCATATACACTTTATTCGTATGTATATATATATATATGTAGTTCTGTATCATTCTAGGAAAAGGTTTTCCTTTGTGCTGTCTAACACGAAGACTTGTCTTTCGGTTACTTACTTACTAATATGTGAAGTTATGATGAATGCGTCGTGTGAGTTGTGTGTTGTGAAGTGTTATGTCTCAGGCGGAGACACTGTATGTTGTGGACTAAAACCATCTGCCCACGTGACAGTGGGACTGAAAATATGTCAGCTGCATGAAGAAAGACAATGTGAAACTTGACAGCCACTGAAGTGCTGGCTCATTGTACAGATGTCAGACACCCTCTGCCACTACCTGCCTGTCACCTGCTAAAAATCTAATTAATAAATCATTACCTTTATTATCTGACGTACAAATACCGTCGACACAGGAACCAGTTCACAATCATTAAATAGAACAATGATTATCATGATCGACCTAGATAATACACTTGTGTTCCACACTTGAACAAGAGAACAGCAACGGCGTCAACAAGAGAGATAGGAGGCGCTCCCACGGTAATCAGTCTCTGTAAGATAAACTAGAGCCCAGCTTGCATTCTGCAGGCCATCGCCGATAACTTATCAGATAAGCAACGCCTGGTTAAGGGCTACCTTACACACAAGGACACACACAGTCCACGAGACTCAGGTACGTGTGTCTCGCCCTCACAGTCTCTAGAGGGCATGACTGTTTTCTACTTTGTGTAATTCATGTTAGATCATTCTCTGCTGTATAGTTGCTGGTCCTCTAACCTGCCATGATGATTCACATGTTTCACTCCATCCATCTGGGCTGTCAAGTGGCTCAGCATTCTCTCTGGCTTCCTTTTGTATGATTCTATGATCGGAGAGAGAGAGAGAGAGAGAGAGAGAGAGAGAGAGAGAGAGAGAGAGAGAGAGAGAGAGAGAGAGAGAGAGAGAGAGTATACTCCTTGTGTTCGTGCTCGTCGTGCTCGTGTTCGTGCTTGTGTTCGTGCTCGTGCTCCTGTTCGTGATCGTGTTCGTGCTTGTGTTCGTGCTCGTGCTCGTGTTCGTGCTCGTCGTGCTCGTGTTCGTGCTCGTGTTCGTGCTCGTGTTCGTGCTCGTGCTCGTGTTCGTGCTCGCACGTAGTGATCTCGGCCCGGTGTGCTGCTCCCAGGCTCGTCCAGTGGTAACGTTCATGTCCAGCCCTGATGGGTCAGGTCAGACACCTAGGTGTCGTCCCCGCCTTTTCAAGGGTCGTACCGTCGTGTTCAAGGATCGTACCGTCGTGTTCAAGGGTCGTACCGTCGTGTTCAAGGGTCGTACCGTCGTGTTCAAGAGTCGTACCTTCGTGTTCAAGGGTCGTACCGTCGTGTTCCAGGTTCATATATGAAGTAAGTTAACGTCACTCTTGATGACGTCATACTGTTCATCGTGAGTAGCAACACACTTGGCCGTACAGATGACGTACTGTATCATCCTCACAGTGAAATATTCTTGTAATATTTGTAAAGTTTCTTCCCAACTGCAGTAACAACATACACTATAACACACTCGTGCTCGCTACGATGAAACAACTAATTATTTTGTGAAAAATCCGTAATTATGTGACAAAAATATTTCCTTCGTCTTTGCTGCAAGCACACATCAGCCAACAAATTAGTGAAGTGTTTGGTCAGCGTTGTGACCCACAATTCTCACAGGCACGGGTTCGTGTCGCAGACAGGGCTCTCTGCTCACAGCCAACCCAACTGTTCGTCCTACCTTTTAGGGACAGAAGTCATCTTTCCAATGGCGGTGATGTTGTGTGCACTGACGACTGTACGTACACCTTACCTTACAAGGGGGAGGGGGTGTTCAGTGCCTAATGAATCATTACAAAATAAATGTCTTAACTGAAGGAGGAGGCGAGGATACACGAGCATCAGTTGTTCAAGTGACAGCCAAGGTTGAGCTTTCATCATCCACGTAGGTTTGTGGTGAGTCAGGCAGTGGCTTTAATGGAAGGACAGTGAAGCAGCAAAGATCTGAGGCTGACCATGTTGAGGTGAACTGCACTGCAAGAATTTTGTAAGCCCAGGACTTCTTTTATGGGTTCCTGCAGCTCTGAGGCTCCGCTTTACGCGGGAGCAGGGTAAGGTGAACTCCTTTGAGGATGGAAAGGTATTCGACGACTCTGTACTCTTTCCATCCATGTCTGTACGTGTCTTCTACCGGTTTCAAAGGTTCAGTCAAAGGTCAGGCTATTATTTTCAAGAGTCGTAGCGAGAGGGCCAGGAGTCGTACTTCGGAGATCAGCTGTCGTACCGTCGTGATGAACAGCTGTACCGTCGTGGTCAGAAGTAGGACCTACGCGCTCAATAGTCATAACATCATGGTCAGAGTCGTACCTTCGTTTACCAGTTCAGTAGAAGTCGATGTCAATGACCGATGCAGACCATCTCTCTCAGCCTCAGTGACACCATATCTCCCATCACCTCACGCACTCCCGCCTCTCACTCTCCTGATTAGATAATATCAATGTATTTGCTCATCTATTCTGGGATACGAATACCTTCTTAGGACCTATTTTGGGATAACATCTTATATTTCAGGAGCCATTACGGATAACATCACCTGTTTTGGAACGTATTTCAGTTAATATACGGTTAACCATTTCTTCTGGGACTCAATGTTTTGTTAACACTAGAAATTTGAGACATATTCTGGGCAGGACCAACAGTGTTGAGACTTACTCAGGGAGGAAATCACCTCTCCTGGGAAAACCATCAGCAACGTTGTGACAAAATTACTTATTGTGGTCATATTTATGACACCATCACATATCATCACATCACTTTGGGATGACATCTACCATCTTGAGAAATGCATGACGAATATTACGATAAAAGATAACATATCCTGTTTGGAAGGCTAAGTTTTGGATACCACGACGATAACAACTTATAAAAAGAGCCCCCGAGTCTGTAGAGCGCAAACATACATTGTTTACCATCATGAAAAACCCCAACGTCATCCCTGAGTGCATGACGGTGCCATACTCCTGTGACACCATTATGGTAACGGAAAGTCTTTCATCCAATGCACCATTATCTCTCTCACTAATGTTGATATTTCCTAGTGACGCTATAACAGGATCCGTTACGCCGATTACAGAGATTAGGGCAGGTCGGGGTGGTGGTGCAGGGGTAGACTTGGGTAGTGGCGTAGGGGCAGCGTTGGAGGGGTAGACTGGGGTAGTGGTGCAGGGGAGGTACAATGACGTTACAGCGGGAGGGGTTGAGGTGGGAGGAGAGGGGACCAGTTTGCCCTGACCCAGATACTGACGACACACAAGGGACGTACGAACGTCAGGTCTGCCTCACACAGTGCCACACTCGACGCCGTGAGTAGTGCTGCTACTCTGTCTTGTCTTGTCGTCCTCATATCATCCATCGTCACATTACCAAGTGTTCCTCACCAGCTATTCATCCCTTACCCTCGCTAACGTTATCATCTATCTGATCTGTGTCATCCACCAGAAGGTGTCAACAACTATTAGTGATCATCCATGACCCACTGTCACCGAACACGGATCATCCGTAAATCATTGTCACCCAGTATCCAGTGCCATCTACTGACCACTGTCATCCACAACCCAGTGTCACCCACCGTCTACCTTCCCCCACCAGGCAATGCCATCCACCAGCCAGTTTCATCCACAAGCTGGTGTAATCCACATTTCAATGTCATCCATCAACGAATCCACCAGTCACAATCAGTTATCTGCCAGTGTCACAAGCGAGGAATTTGAATGACAGACCGTAAACAAAAGAGTTGTGATTAATGGTTAAGCCTCAGAATGGTTAAACGTAACAAGTGGAGTGCCACAAGGATCAATCTTGGGACCGGTTCTCTTTCTCATATATATTAATGATACTGATAATGGGCTGCATTGCAAGATATCAAAATTCTCTGATTATACAAAACTGGATAATAAATGTACAGTTGAATTTGAACGTCTGCAACTTCAAACTGACATAGAAGAACTGATGAACTGGGTTCATAAGTGGCAAACGATTTTTGATATCCATAAGTGCAAACTTTTACAAATCGGTGACATAACACTAAAAGCCAAGCTACAGTGTGAATTCTCTTGAACTGCAAAAGGTAAATGAGGAAAAAGACTTCAGCGTAATAAATTCTAGTGACCTAAAACCAAGTAAATAGTGCAGGGAAGTAGAGAAGAAAGCGAAGAAACTTCTCGGAGTCATAGGTAAGGCCTCCGAGTTTAAGTCCGGGGAAATCCTCCTTAACCTCTACAATTCATTGGTTCGTCCACATCTTGAATATTGTGTTGAGTTTTGGTCACCTTACCTAAAGAGAAGGCTCAGAGGTGAGCTAACACAACTCAAAATTATCAATGGCTTTGATAATCTTGATCTTTCAAGTTACCTAAGACTTGATTCGTCTGATTTCATTAGTAACAATGGTTACAAACTCATGGGCAAATAATTTAACTCGAATGAGGCAAAGTACTTCTTTAACAGGATTGTTAACATATAGAATGATCTGCCAATTAGTGTGTTTGAAAGCAGTACTTGATTCATACTCCGCTTCATGTCTACGACTTATCTGTATGGCCTCTAACTTGTGCCACACTCACACACCATCTGTGAGTTTCTGATGTGTTCCGCTATCACAAACATCCTCGAAGGGAGCCAGTGGTCTGTTGCTGTTTGAATTGTTTTGTATTCACATCAAGGCACTCGACAGCAATAGCAATCACTATGCTAACTATACACATGTATCTCAGAAGTATCACATCAGAGTCATCACATCAATGTCATCACATCATCATCATCATCATCATCACTGTCATATCATTATCACTTCAGTATCACATTATCATCTTCATCATCACATAAGTATCACGTTAGGTTTGTAACCATGATCACATTAGCTGCGCATCAGAATTACTCTATTTTTACAATAGCATTATATGACCATCTGATCAGTATTAACCACATCAGTAATACATCAGCATCACACTGGTATTATTGTTATCAGTTTCAGATGAGAATCCCATTACTATTATATCTGTGTCATAACACAGCATTACATAAGAATCATATCACGAGGGTTAGCTCCACCTCAGTGTTACACCATCATCACAAGTAATGTCGACCATCACATCAGTATGATGACATATGTATCAATCAGTATCATCACAGTATCACACAGGTTCATGTCTCTGCAAACCATCAGTATCACATGATTTATCATATCAGTATCACATGACGATCACATCAGCATAACTTTAATATTATCAGTGTTATCACATAATCATCACATCAATATCGCCAGTAACATAAAACTACTAAAAATCACATAAGTGGCAGTTTGTAGTGCTGGAAGTAATCACATAAGTGGCAGTTTGTAGTGCTGGAAGTAATCACATAAGTGGCAGTTTGTAGTGCTGGAAGTAATCACATAAGTGGCAGTTTGTAGTGCTGGAAGTAATCACATATATTCATCATGATGTAAGATTCCTCCATACCTGCAGAATCAGAAACACGTCAACCAATATCCAATATGTCAGCTTTTTTTTTTCCTCAAGCTCAGCTTTCCCCTAAGCTTGCGAGTATATTCAGCTTTACCATGATTTCATAAGCTTTTTCCAGATTATCTTAAAAAAGTTTTATATAAAAATTTACGATGAAAAAACTGGTAAAATCTCTTACGAAATATATGAAAAGTGCAACACAACCAGACACGTAGAGGAAAATTACCCGGGAATTGATATGTAAACAATTTTCCAAAAATATGTGGGAAAAATTGTCTAGATTTTCCTTCAGGCAATACGTACGCTCACAATACACGTGTAATCTTCCGAAAAAAAGAAGCCTGGAAATTTTTATTTCAATTTTCATCAATAAATAAGTAATAGTTCGTGTTTACAAATGTATGAGCAAACATCTGATCGTCGAACACAATACTGGCGTAGTGCACACCTGCCACATACATCACCAACATATACACAGTAATCTTATGTTTAACAATTTATACCAAGGTCAAATTAACATTCCAATCATTTTATGACCAAGTAAATGATTACGTGATTTTATACACCAAACCGTGGCTGAGGAAGATGTTTCTATATATCTTCTTACAAACTGAAATTTAATTGTCCAAAAGAACTAATATGTTTATCATGTAACTGAAGAAGTAAACTAAAGAATATAAAACAAAAGCCAAACACACGAAAATATTCAAACACACCCACACCCACACACACACACACACACACACAAAATGAATATGAATGTGAATGTACATACAAACATACACATACAGACATACACACACAAACATACACATACAGAGTCAGTGGTGACTACATGACAACCTCTTCAGTTTGTACAACAGGTCGTGGTTGTGGTTGTTGATGATGATGGTCAGAGAAGACGACAGAGGACGTAACCTGGTGATAAACATGAAACTTGTGAAGAAAGATGGGATGAAGGACTGTAAGACTGGTGGATATAAAATAAATGAAGACATGGGTGAGGCAGGCAGCATACAGAATCTAAGAAGTATGATAGACGAGATCGTTCAAGAGATGGGGTCCCACGAGTGCACAACTACCTCCTCGTACATTACAATAGGTCATTACATACATCCATATATACACACGTGCATTTATATGTGCAGAACCTTCACTTGACCATGAAGAGGTATATGCACAATCACCAGTGAAAAGCGAATATATGAAACAATGAGTACTTTCGTTGATTACATCCTCAGATCTGTCTGAGAATGTAATCAACGAAAGTACTCACGATTTCACTGTTTCTTATTTTCTCTTTCCAGGGATGATGGTGCATATTTCATGCGTGGCGGGGTGGCGAGGGAAATGGATGAAGGCAGCAAGTATGAGTGTGTATATATGTTTATGTCTGTGTATGTATATGTATGTATACGTTGAAATGTATAGGTATGTATATGTGCATGTGTTGTCGTTTATGTATATACATGTGTATGTGGGTGGGTTGGGTCATTCTTTCGTCTGTTTCCTTGCGCCGCTACCTCGCTAAGGCAGGAGACAGCGACAAAGTATAATATATATATATATATATATATATATATGTATATATATATATATATATATATATATATATATATATATATATATATATATATATATATATATATATATATATATATATATATATAAAGTGTGTGTGTGTAGACATAGACATTTTGCATACATATATACTTACACAGATATATAAATTTATACACACATGGAAGATTATATGTAATACTCAAATCTAATTTCCATCAAATTTAGTTTCACAGATAAAAGACTCACAATTAATCAAAATCTTTTGATTAATTAGCCATGTGAAGAGGTAATTAACTCCTTGGTGTGGTAGTTAATACTTTGATGTGGTGATTCCTTTCAAACACAGGAGATGATTAATAATGGATACCTGTTTACAAAACCCATTAGCTAAAATCATTTCGTAAATTTTCAATAATGCACAAAAGAAAAAAATAAATCAACTCACGTTTGGAAACTTTATGATGAAAGAGATAAACAGATCTTGAAAATCATACATTATAGAAACACAAGGAGTCACCGAAAACGTGTGCTACTAGCTAGAAATACAATTTACATATAAATTTACATTTACATAATATCAAAAGAAAACAAAGAAGAGTATTTACCAAGGCATGTCATTTGAACGTTAAACATTTTAGGAACAGAATTTACAGACAGAAGGGACGCGTTCTTCCCGTATAGAATGATTAACTAAGTATGAAACTCCTAAATGACAGTAATTAAACAATTATGCTAATGATTTGTCAATACGCAACACGGCTGATTTACATCATAAGGTGACACAAGAATCGAATTCTACGGAAATCTTAAGAATTCATCGATCAAAGGAACTAAGAATTGTAAATACATCACTAGTTTCTGACCATCCACGCCTGACCTATCCTTGACCAACGTTTCTGACCATCCACGCCTGACCTACCCTTGACCAACGTTTCTGACCATCCACGCCTGACCTATCCTTGACCAACGTTTCTGACCATCCACGCCTGACCTATCCTTGACCAACGTTTCTGACCATCCACGCCTGACCTACCCTTGACCAACGTTTCTGACCATCCACGCCTGACCTATCCTTGACCAACGTTTCTGACCATCCACGCCTGACCTATCCTTGACCAACGTTTCTGACCATCCACGCCTGACCTATCCTTGACCAACGTTTCTGACCATCCACGCCTGACCTATCCTTGACCAACGTTTCTGACCATCCACGCCTGACCTACCCTTGACCAACGTTTCTGACCATCCACGCCTGACCTATCCTTGACCAACGTTTCTGACCATCCACGCCTGACCTACCCTTGACCAACGTTTCTGACCATCCACGCCTGACCTATCCTTGACCAACGTTTCTGACCATCCACGCCTGACCTATCCTTGACCAACGTTTCTGACCATCCACGCCTGACCTATCCTTGACCAACGTTTCTGACCATCCACGCCTGACCTACCCTTGACCAACGTTTCTGACCATCCACGCCTGACCTATCCTTGACCAACGTTTCTGACCATCCACGCCTGACCTATCCTTGACCAACGTTTCTGACCATCCACGCCTGACCTACCCTTGACCAACGTTTCTGACCATCCACGCCTGACCTATCCTTGACCAACGTTTCTGACCATCCACGCCTGACCTATCCTTGACCAACGTTTCTGACCATCCACGCCTGACCTACCCTTGACCAACGTTTCTGACCATCCACGCCTGACCTATCCTTGACCAACGTTTCTGACCATCCACGCCTGACCCATCCTTGACCAACGTTTCTGACCATCCACGCCTGACCTATCCTTGACCAACGTTTCTGACCATCCACGCCTGACCCATCCTTGACCAACGTTTCTGACCATCCACGCCTGACCTATCCTTGACCAACGTTTCTGACCATCCTAGCCTGACCTATCCTTGCCTACCACAGGCAGGAAACTATTGACAGTGGTCGGTGTTGCAGCAGTTGGGTCAACATGAAGAGAACAGAGACAACACAATGGAAGTGTTTCAAGTTACAGTGTCTCAGCACACTGACCTGGCCATGGCTCCCGCTGAAAGGCATTCGTTCGCAACACAATATCCCCCCCCCATGGCCTGTGTTGCTGGGTTATTTACTCAGGTCTAGTATACACCATACAAACATACGAACACGCAGCCAAACTGTGAACACAAGTCAATTTCTCATTAGATCAACCTATCTGTCTATCTAGCTATGTATGTATGTATGGACCCCTGGGGCACAATGGACCCCTGGGGCACATCTGGACCCCTGGGGCACAATGGACTCCTGGGGCACACTGGGCCCCTGGGGGACACTGGACCCCTGGGGCACAATGGACCCCTGGGGCACATCTGGACCCCTGGGACACAATGGACCCCTGGGGCACAATGGACCCCTGGGGCACAACTGGACCCCTGGAACACAATGGACCCCTGAGGCACACTGGGCCCCTGGGGCACACTGGACCCCTTGGGCACAATGGACCCCTGGGGCACACTGGACCCCTGGGGCACAACTGGACCCCTGGGGCACACTGGACCCCTGGGGCACAACTGGGCCCCTGGGGCACACTGGGCCCCTGGGGCACAATGGACCCCTGGGGCGCATCTGGACCCCTGGGGCACAATGGACCCCTGGGGCACAATGGACCCCTTGGGGCACAATGGACCCCTGGGGCACAATGGACCCCTGGGGCACAATGGACCCCTTGGGCACAATGGACCCCTGGGGCACATCTGGACCCCTGGGGCACAATGGACCCCTGGGGCACAATGGACCCCTGTGGCACAATGGACCCCTGGGGCACAATGGACCCCTGGGGCACAACTGGACCCCTGGGGCAGAATGGACCCCTGGGGCACACTGGGCCCCTGGGGCACACTGGACCCCTGGGGCACAATGGACCCCTGGGGCACACTGGACCAAGTAGTCACGACCTTTCCTCGTCAGACGCCGCGAGCCAGTGTGAGGAGAAGATGGCAGGGAGCCGGGAGGAGACGCTGCTGGTGCAGAAGATGGAGGACATATCGGAGGCCTGGGTGGAGCGCCTCCTCTACAACAACTTCCACACCTCCGGTACGTCTACGGCAGTGGTTCCCCGTGTGTGTGTGTGTGTGTGTGTGTGTGTGTGTGTGTGTGTGTGTGTGTGTGTGCGTGCGTGCGTGCGTGTGTGTGTGTGTGTGTGTGTGTGTGTGTGTGTGTGAACAATGTCACGTCAACGATTTCACATGTACAAAACACTGAGACGTTCCCTCCGTTCACATGAGTCTGGTTCCTCAGATCCAAGACCTTCCATCCGACTCAAGAAATGGAGCAAAGACGTGTGTCCTTGTACCGACTCCCTGGCGGGGTTCTCTAGCTCAAGGGCGACCCTCGAGGTGGAGTATTTACTGGAGAACGAGGTAGGGAAGGAGACCCGGCAGGGGAGTCTGAAGAAGGAGATATATGTTGTGAAGATGATCCCCACACACGGCTACATGACGTAAGTTCCTCCACCTCCTGTGCTTCATCCTTGTCTTGCTTCTTTCCGCCTTAATCCCGCTCCATCGAGGATCAACGATCTCTCTCTTTATCTAGCTTCCGTTGTTCACTATAATCACTCGAACTGATAACGAAATGGTGGCTTCTGGACACAGTTACTAGATTCAGTTTCACTGGAAAGAAACCAGTGCTACAAACTGAAAAACTTTTTTTTTTTTTTTTTTTTTTACTTTGTCGCTGTCTCCCGCGTTTGCGAGGTAGCGCAAGGAAACAGACGAAAGAAATGGCCCAACCCCCCCCCCCCCCATACACATGTACATACACACGTCCACACACGCAAATATACATACCTACACAGCTTTCCATGGTTTACCCCAGACGCTTCACATGCCTTGCTTCAATCCACTGACAGCACGTCAACCCCTGTATACCACATGACTCCAATTCACTCTATTTCTTGCCCTCCTTTCACCCTCCTGCATGTTCAGGCCCCGATCACACAAAATCTTTTTCACTCCATCTTTCCACCTCCAATTTGGTCTCCCTCTTCTCCTCGTTCCCTCCACCTCCGACACATATATCCTCTTGGTCAATCTCTCCTCACTCATTCTCTCCATGTGCCCAAACCATTTCAAAACACCCTCTTCTGCTCTCTCAACCACGCTCTTTTTATTTCCACACATCTCTCTTACCCTTACGTTACTTACTCGATCAAACCACCTCACACCACACATTGTCCTCAAACATCTCATTTCCAGCACATCCATCCTCCTGCGCACATCTCTATCCATAGCCCACGCCTCGCAACCATACAGCATTGTTGGAACCACTATTCCCTCAAACATACCCATTTTTGCTTTCCGAGATAATGTTCTCGACTTCCACACATTTTTCAAGGCTCCCAAAATTTTCGCCCCCTCCCCCACCCTATGATCCACTTCCGCTTCCATGGTTCCATCCGCTGACAGATCCACTCCCAGATATCTAAAGCACTTCACTTCCTCCAGTTTTTCTCCATTCAAACTCACCTCCCAATTTGACTTGACCCTCACCCCTACTGTACCTAATAACCTTGCTCTTATTCACATTTACTCTCAACTGAAAAACTACTAAATATATTTACCACGAGCTGCCATACACTGAGGCAAACCAACCCACACTTCCTCGTCTCTCCTTACTAATAAAACATCCACACTCGGACTACAGAAAGTCTAGGGTCTTTTCAACCCACATCTTTTGCCACCAAATATGTGACTACTTACCTCGCCAACATATCACCGACAAAGCCCTATGTATTCACCAGGCCAAAATCAACCCTACGAAATGTCTATAGCAACATAACTTCTTGGCAACAGCAGGATGGAAATGTGCCTACATGAAAGTGCAGAAACGAGCAGAGTAAACTGGTAACAAAAAAAGAGAGTAGGGAAGAGAAGCCCTGTTGTGCAAGAGCGAGATTACCTGTTGGACCAATCATTCATGTCAATGTATGTGGGAAAAGCTTAAAGAGAGAGAGAGAGAGAGAGAGAGAGAGAGAGAGAGAGAGAGAGAGAGAGAGAGAGAGAGAGAGAGAGAAATTGAGGACGATGTGAGGTCAAGAAAAGAATTAATCATGAAAGTGGCTTGGGACGAGAATGGCAGAGTCGGTAGAGTGAAAAGTTTCTCATTACTGAGAGAGAGAGAGAGAGAGAGAGAGAGAGAGAGAGAGAGAGAGAGAGAGAGAGAGAGAGAGAGAGAGAGAGAGAGACTTTCCAAATTGAAATTATTTTCCTTTAAAGATAGGAGGATTGTAATAAAATCCTACAATAACTTTACCACTGAAACATAATCTTTACAGATAACATATTTTTTTTTCTGTAATCCAATCAAATGAAAATCTCGAATCAAAACACTGAGAGAGAATATGGCAAAAATAGTCAGTGCAATAAATGTACCACATCGTCCTGGGTACAAAACCATTGAAAGATACATTACATAACTATTTTAGACTAAACCCACAACCAGCTCGCACAGTCATCTATCCTATTGATGGTATGAAACAAGACCCACCACCACTTGTACAGTGAGAGTGTCTGGCCTCAGAATTATCTTTAACCCCTGAACAAGGTGGTCATGACTGATGGCACATACAGAAACTGATTCATTATATCCTATCATCACGATGTATCATCATCACCATCATCATCACTACACTCGAGGCATCAAGGTCAACACTCATCATCATCATCATCATCACTACACTCGAGGCATCAAGGTCAACACTCATCATCATCATCATCACTACACTCGAGGCATCAAGGTCAACACTCATCATCATCATCATCACTACAATCGAGGCATCAAGGTCAACACTCATCATCATCATCATCACTACACTCGAGGCATCAAGGTCAACACTCATCATCATCATCATCATCACTACACTCGAGGCATCAAGGTCAACACTCATCATCATCATCATCACTACACTCGAGGCATCAAGGTCAACACTCATCATCATCATCATCACTACACTCGAGGCATCAAGGTCAACACTCATCATCATCATCATCACTACACTCGAGGCATCAATTACCAAAGCTCTACAAGATGTGATTCATCATGGAATTTCCTGCTCATACAGGGATCTGCTGACGTCTGAGAGGATGCATCACACGGAGGTTGGCCAGTACAGGAAGTTCCTGCATGTGCTGGGGGCGTGGGAGGCTGAGCAGAGGGGCATGAGCAAGGGCCTTGTGCACGAGATCGTTCCACCACACGCCCTGGCAGTGAGCACTGAGCGCCACTTCACCCTTGTCCTCCCGGAGCTCAGGAATCTTGGATACGAGGTGAGAACCAGGAGATGACCATGAAGGACTCTGCTAATGTATTCTTGGCTACTCTACCTTTCATCTTTAAGATAACTTTATGATGAACACTAAAGTTATTTATACAAAACACTGAAGTAGTATTCAATACTATGTAGAAAAAGATTAATATCAGTAGAAAGCGCATCCCGCTTTTATAAATGACTACCACAAAATATCGGTTAATGGCTTCGTTCGGAATATAGCAATCTTTTACCTCAATTTTTACATTTGATATCATTTCGAGTTTCTCTAATCATTTAGCAAGCTATAAAGATTGTTATATAAATGATCTGTGTTAGATCTTACCATGAGCAGGTTACCTGGAAAACAACCAGTCATCTTCAAGTGTTACACTGGGAGGCAGATGGTCCTCACAAAAATATTTTCAACAGAATTTCCATCAGTTTTCAAGATGATAACAACATCTTGATACACAAATGAAATCGTTGAACATCCAACAGGCACAGTAGACGCCTCCCTCCATAAGAATACATTATCATGATCTGTTATTCTTTTCATTACTTGATATCCCAACCTCATCCACTTGTAAAAGCCGGGACTATGCAGCCAGGACTTCCCAAAAACCTTCACATCGCAGAGAAAAAAAGACCTTAAATCTACAGGTGATCTATTCCTGTGCGATTCAAAGACGTTTGGAAAAACCTCAGGAAATTGAGGCACTCCATTACTACATAACTGATGGCCTGAAATAGATAACACATCATCCCTGAAGTGGTGGAGGACGATGGAGTGTGGCGCAATGTGGTATAAAGTAAATATGTGTTCCAGAGAATCAATCAGGTAAATCCACTCGTTCTATGATAAATAATACATAAGGAAAATGCTGTAATAATTGTAACAGAAGTTGTAATGTTTTAATACTGAACAACAGAAGAGATTTCCTTCTGTGTCAACATCCAACAACAGTGAAGTTGAGGTAATCAGAAATGTTCCTCATCACATCGCCGGGTTCACTGTGAGCGTGAGGCGTTCCTAAACAATTAATAAATAATGTGGAAATCTATGTCCTTCTCTGTATCACTGATCTCCCTCTCGATCTCAGGCCATTGTTCATGTCCTGCTGGCGTTACACCAACACGTAATGAACGCCTCTGGACGTTCTGATCTTTGTTTACCTTCCGCTGTTCTCCAGACAGAAAACATTAGCGAGGGTCTTGGGCAGGAGCAGCTCCTGACGGTGTCCAGGAAGGTGGGCGCCTTCCACGGCACTGTGGTGGCCTTCAAGCTGCTCACCCACACGGACATCCACAAGGTCTTCCATGACTGCTTAAACATCGCCAAGGTCGACAGTCCAGTCTTCTCGGTCTTCAGCAAGACTGGCTTTGATAGGTAAGACTTGTGACTGGAGGAGTGACTGTCTCGTACGGTTGTCCGTGGTCCGCTAACTGGACTATATGATCTGGGTGTCAGAGATGCTGCCTGTTACCACCTCCCTCGATAAAGGCTTGTGTTACTACATCCAGATCTAGGTATGATCATAATCGACAACTTATTGCCAGTTTTCTTCGCTGCTAAAAGGAAACTATTTCATTAAAACTTCGAATAAATGTCAAAATATATTCTATGAAAAAAAGCTAAAATCCTGACACTAATTTTCTCACAGAAACATTAACTACAGCGGACCAGGGCGCGGAAGACTTAGCAAATTAGGAAAGTGATTTAATATCGCACTTGTAAATCTTAAGCAGAAAGTGCATTCATCGTAACAATACAAACGAGGTGATGATTACATAATGATGGTGAGTTAAGAGGGAGGAATGAAAGTGTCACTGTAGTATCTTTACGGTGATGGTGAATGAAGGTGTGGTGCAAAATATTCAGGAATGAAAGTGCGACATGACACAGGGTTCACAAAGAGAGGAGGGAAAGTTAGTTCATGGAAGGTAGAATGGATCATAAAGTGATGTAGTTCGTTATCATAAGAAGCCATAAACGTGAGATGTTGCTTAGTGAACGCACGGCAGTGAACGCATCAAGATCCTTATCTGAGGGAAGAACATCACAATAGTTATCAACGTAAATTGTTCACAATAGATCGAATTTCAACTTTATTGAAACGCCTCCTAAGACAAGCTTCTCCCACGCAATGTCTGCAGGCTGAGATCCGAGTGGTCCAGGGACGCGAGCAAGACTCATCTCCTGCAGCAGCTGGCGCCCTACGAGGCAAACGTCCCAGCCTTCGTCTTCTCCAGTCTCCTGCCACAGGAACCTTTCGCCACCGTCATGCACGGCGACCTGCAACCCTCTAACATCTTCTTCAAGCAGACAACACAAGGAGAACAAACTATCAAAGTAATACTGGCCAATCCACTGCATCGCTTGGTTACTATATTGTCAATGGCAAGTCAAATGTGGCCTGTTGTGATGTCTCTTTCTTTCCCTGCACCGCTAAGCTTTGGAACTCTTGCCGTCTTTCCTAACACTTAAGACCTGACCCTCTTAAGAAAGGAGGTTTTCAACATCCTCAAATACTTAGATTCTTCTTCTTCTTCTTCTTCTTCTTCTTCTTCTTCTTCTTCTTCTCGCTTCACATTTAAATCTCTTCAGCCTTTTTTTCTGTTTCATCTTAGGTCTGGCCTTGATGAAGATTGTAGTCTGTAACTAGAGGCTTCCTCGGAGGAGACCCGTTAACTTCTTTATCTTGGCAGCTGTGGTCTGAGTCTGTCTTACTCTAGACTATCATCTGGGGAACTGGTTCCTTACTCACTTCTTCCGGCCGTACAGGCTGCTGTGATCCGTGTGTTGAGTGGCTACTGTGGTCTGGATGTTGACATCTGCCTCAACACTCCTCACAAACATCACGATCATCACCATCAAACATCACGATCATCGCCATCAAACATCACGATCATCACCATCAAACATCACGATCATCACCATCAAACATCACGATCATCACCATCAAACATCACGATCATCACCATCAAACATCACGATCATCACCATCAAACATCACCATCAAACATCACGATCATCACCATCAAACATCACCATCAAACATCACCATCAAACATCACCATCAAACATCACGATCATCACCATCAAACATCACGATCATCACCATCAACATCACGATCATCACCATCAAACATCACGATCATCACCATCAAACATCACCATCAAACATCACGATCATCACCACTAAACATCACGATCATCACCACTAAACATCACGATCATCACCATCAAACATCACCATCAAACATCACGATCATCACCACTAAACATCACGATCATCACCATTAAACATCACGATCATCACCATCAAACATCACGATCATCACCATCAAACATCACCATCAAACATCACGATCATCACCATCAAACATCACCATCAAACATCACGATCATTACCATCAAACATCCAGTTCTTCTGTATCAAGTGCTTCTCTTCTCACAATACTTGTGACGTCATCTTGCCACCTACATGTGTACACAGTATGCAGCATCACACATCTATGTATGCAACATATACAACACCATATCAGTATGTTCATAACATACATAGCAAAATCATGTATGTGTATAACATATACATCACCATATCTGTACGTGTAACTTTACATAGTACCACATGTGTATGTGTAGGCCAGCTGTCACACATAGTAACATCATAATGAACATCAGACTACAACATCTGTTTTCGTACAACGCCGGCATTATTGACCAGACCTCACACCTGTTTCGGTAATAATCATTAAGGAACATGTGTCGTGACAGATGATCGACTGGGCAACAGCTCGCTACTCTCAGGGGCCGTTCGACCTCGTCTACCTCTTAAACATCGGCCTCAACACGGAGGTCAGACGACAGGTCACACACCTGGCCAAAGAGGCTTACTTCAACGCATTCAACGCAGCGCTGACTGACCTCCACGTGAACCTGTCATACCCGAGGTCAGGCCAAGATTGTGTTATCTATAATGATGATAAACAAAGACTATACTACTTACGTCTTAACAGTTATTTTCATTCTAAAGTCACAGCAAAATTGTTTTTAAAAAATCGCAATTCCTAATCATATATTCTTCTTTTAACGTGAGTCACCCCATATATCTGTCATGCTATACTTAATATAACACGAATATAACATCCTCATCAAAATATAATTCATCTGTGTAAAAGAATTTTACTAAACGTTACTGGCCACCAATAAAAACACATAGTAGGATTTTTCTCTTAGTGTATAAATATCATTCTATTCTAAAAAACTTGATCTCATGCAAGACACAAGTGTTATTGGAATTATAATACGAGAACAGAATATCGGATGTTTTCTCTGAGCTAAAGTCGTGTATGATGGTGTGCAGGGAGGTGTTCGAGGAGCAGTACACGCTGGGGCGCCAACTGGTCGTCATCTGGAGCATAATGTCCATAAACCTCTTCTCCAGCAGCCAACATCTCCAACAACGTCTCACAGACATCCTGACAGATGTTCTCCTGGACCCCAGTGTCCAGCCTCCAACCCTGCCTCCTCCTGCTGCTGCTGCTGCTGCTACTTAACTTGGAACTATGGAACCAGCCACCATGAACCACCCACCATCACCATGAACCACCCACCACCACCATGAACCACCCACCATCACCATGAACCACCCACCACCACCATGAACCACCCACCATCACCATGAACCAAAGACCATCACCATGAACCACCCACCATCACCATGAACCAAACACCATCACCATGAACCACCCACCATCACCATGAATCAAACACCATCACCATGAACCACCCACCACCACCATGAACCACCCACCATCACCATGAACCACCCACCATCACCATGAACCACCCACCACCACCATGAACCACCCACCATCACCATGAACCAAACACCATCACCATGAACCACCCACTATCACCATAAACCACCCACCACCACCATGAACTACCCACCACCATGGGCCGTTAGACAGTATGAGGGCCGGACCTCAGGCCTCCTCCTGCCAATCAGGTCGGGATGAGGGCGTGATAATCAGTTTTTTGACCAATCAAGGGAAATTGTTGTCACTCCGACCTAACGTAGCCGTAGGTGGCGGGTCAAGGCGTGGCTAGCTGTTCCTGCCTGGCTGGCCGTTCACATGAAAGGCTTAGACGCCAGCTACACAAAGCAGCAAGGCTCCGGGTCAGAAAGAATCTCCTGGACGTCTACAATGCAGGATCTATGTCTGTCCAGTGGTACATGGTGGCCACGTCATTGGAGCCACCATAAAACGACAGAGACATGAGCAGGAATACCCTAGTCAATCTACACCGTCTACGACTTGGGTACCAATGTAGCTGGCAAAGAACTGACTGCGTCATCAAGGACTGCGTCCACTGCTAGGAGCCGTCAACGCACCCACTGGAACACTACATGCTGGACTGTCAAGTGACACAAAGTCTCCGTGAAAGAGTCCCTGATTTCAGTGAGGAAGACCACATACTACCAGCGGTCTCACTACTTCAGAGGATTCAAAGAAACCATATGGGACACCTACTACAGACCATAAGGGAATTCCCACCTCCCAAGTGAGAATAAATCAAGACTAGAAACCAGGGAACGAGCCGCCAACAGGCAAAGGCCCGTGTGGGACCAACAGGTCCGACGATCTTAACAAAAACAGCAGTCCCGTGTCCAGCAAGGTAATGTAGGCTTTCCTTGTGTGGAACCCCATAGCCACCGCTGCCCTAGATTACAAGAAGTTAGACTGTGTCATGTCAGGTCTGAGTGTCACAATGTATCATAACGTGTCACCGAATTACCCAACGAATGAGTGTCTTGTGTCATGCTTTCACAGTCAACTTGTCATAAAGGAAAGATCTGGTCTGAAATCTTACCTGGAATGTAGAATGTGAAATATTGAATGTTAAGTGTTCACGAAAGTGTTTGTAGCCGATTAATGTACTTTGTTATCTTGTATTCTTATTTCTTGTATTTCATGGAGATTTAACCTTGGTGTTTGCTTTCATTCCATAACGTTAAGATCACGTGACCAGTGTGCGTAACATTGACGATCCTGCTCAGATAGCATCGTAACAATATATATATATATATATATATATATATATATATATATATATATATATATATATATATATATATATATATATATATATATATATATATCCCTGGGGATAGGGGAGAAAGAATACTTCCCACGTATTCCCTGCGTGTCGTAGAAGGCGACTAAAAGGGAAGGGAGCGGGGGGCTGGAAATCCTCCCCTCTCGTTTTTTTTTTTAATTTTCCAAAAGAAGGAACAGAGAAGGGGGCCAGGTGAGGATATTCCCTCAAAGGCCCAGTCCTCTGTTCTTAACGCTACCTCGCTATCGCGGGAAATGGCGAATAGTATGAAAAAATACTTCCCACGTATTCCCTGTGTGTCGTAGAAGGCGACTAAAAGGGAAGGGAGCGGGGGGCTGGAAATCCTCCCCTCTCGTTTTTTTTTTTTAATTTTCCAAAAGAAGGAACAGAGAAGGGGGCCAGGTGAGGATATTCCCTCAAAGGCCCAGTCCTCTGTTCTTAACGCTACCTCGCTATCGCGGGAAATGGCGAATAGTATGAAAAAAAAAAATATATATATATATATATATGTATATATATATATATATATATATATATATATATATATATATATATATATATATATATATATGATCATATGGAGATTGAACTCTTGAGCACAACGGAAGGACCACTGAACACGACGACACAACTCTTGGGTAAGATGGTCTGACCTTTGACCTAATTCTTAATGGCAAGATTAAAGATTAGACCATGACACCTGAGTGAGGGTCGTAAGGTAGGAGGTAACATGAGTCGTGCTCGAGGGTTGTACCACTATGTTCCTATGATAAAGCGAATCTCGGCTTTAAAGTCGTGCTTCTGTATCGTTCGTTCATGGAAGGCAGGAAGGTTTAGTCATTAAAAGCTGCCGGCACAGTAATGACCACAATATCAATACATTTCTATGGCTTATTGATCCAAAACTTTTGGTTCTATACCTTCTATAATCTATATGTATCCTCACTTCTTCCCGACGTGTCATGATGATAATCTTACAGAATCCATAACATACAGAACAATTAAGGTCATTCTTTGGTAATTCGCAACATCAACCAAGTCATCAACAGTAATCAAAACCATTAAGTGGAACCACAAACATTTTCCACTAATTATGAAATGCGTCATTTATATCATGTGAAAACCTTATAAAAGTTAGTAAAGGCAAGACGAAAGCTAAACTGACCGATAAACAACAGACTAAAGCTGAAATAATCTGACTCAGTTATTTAACATAACATGATTAACATTTTCTCCAATACTCAGATATTTAGATATTTAACATATGATTAACATTTTCTCCAATACTCAGTTATTTAACATATGATTAACATTTTCTCCAATACTCAGTTATTTAACATAACATGATTAACATTTTCTCCAATACTCAGATATTCAACATATGATTAACATTTTCTCCAATACTCAGATATTTAACATATGATTAACATTTTCTCCAATACTCAGTTATTTAACATAACATGATTAACATTTTCTCCAATACTCAGTTATTTAACATATGATTAACATTTTCTCCAATACTCAGTTATTTAACATATGATTAACATTTTCTCCAATACTCAGTTATTTAACATATGATTAACATTTTCTCCAATACTCAGTTATTTAACATATGATTAACATTTTCTCCAATACTCAGTTATTTAACATATGATTAACATTTTCTCCAATACTCAGTTATTCAACATATGATTAACATTTTCTCCAATACTCAGTTATTTAACATAACATGATTAACATTTTCTCCAATGAGTGAAATGTTTTGCTTCTTAGTTGTAGATTTTGTTTCCTTCGTCGAAACATTGGTGTGGCGGTCATCCGTCCAGCGTGACTCATCTCCACCTCTCTCGTGCACACAGCATCATCGAAAGCGTTTTGCCTGATCACATTTCCTGGTGACACGTCCTCTGTCATCCGCCACAGTCATGTTACTTCTTCCTCTACTCTACAGATATCATTTCGGCTGCCACTGCTCTCGTGCCGCCCCCATACAAACTGATCTCGCGGCACTCAACTGGCTGCTGCTTCCCACAGTTTCCGTGAGGAGACCAGCCAAACGAGGATTGACCGTTATGATGTTCCTTATTTCCTCGAACAAGAAAGCTGTGGAATTCCCTCCCGTCTTTTGTCTTGTCCATTAATATCTCCACCTTTAAGTCAGGTCACCCAGTGATGGAGTAACACAATCACTTGTAATGTTCTGTTCCTTCCTTACCTTTCCTTCGTGATAGCCTCGGTGGGGCCACACTTGGCCAGTGTCACTTCGCCCATTGTAAAAGGGGTAAAAAAAAAATCACTCATCGCTTCATCCACAAATAAAGTTGCCAATTGTACCATGTAAACAGATTTTCAAATAACGAGCGTTCATTCCATTGCTGCTAACTGCGAGCAACCCACAGAATATTGCGATATTTTGCACATTTCATGTTCATTGTTCTGAAATTTAATCGACGCTCATCGCATGAAATGTTATTGGCGAGAAGAATAAAGCTAATTGGCATCTGTTAGCTCTGGTGGCTGTGTTATCAACATCATCAATAAATTATCATCACTTTTATCTTTAATGTTGTTGTTCTTGAGCTAAACGTAGCAGACATGTACCGTAGTGTAGGAACTTAATGTAGCGAGTCTTCACGCCTGCGTCACATTACAATCTGGTGTAACAAATGATGTGAATATTTTCCCTATGGATGGTGACACACATGTCAGAGGCCAACATGGCAGACAGAGACCACGTTAATATCTAGTGACGTTTGCGATTATTTTGAGGAAATTGACGTAGCCTAAACAACTGAGGGCAGGGGTTCCAACCTTGACCACAACCGTACGTACAGCATCGAAAATACTGACACTATCGTGGTGTAACGGTCAGCGTCGCATAGGCTCAAATCCTGGATGCTGCAGTCTGTCTACAGTCAACCCAGCTCTTCATCCACCCCTAGAGGTTGTCCTTTCATCACACAGTCACAGGCGACCTCATGACCCTGGGGCCTTAGTCCTGGGGCCTGGGATCCTCACACTAATTACTGGACCCAGAGCCAATTAGAGTGAAGGGCCTGGGCAGCCAACCACACCTTCACACAGTTGGGAGAGAGAGAGAGAGAGAGAGAGAGAGAGAGAGAGAGAGAGAGAGAGAGAGAGAGAGAGAGAGAGAGAGAGAGATTAAAGAATCAATATGGTATTACTGATGAAGCCACACCCTAGACAAATATTTGTGGCATCACAGTATACCACTATAATATCACCAGACAACACATAACTGTCAACAACTACACAAACTGTTGCTGGTGTGCCTACCTTAGGCCGCTCACATCAGTACAAGGCCTGAAGGGGTTTACAAATTAGCCCAAGATGAGAAGTGTTCTCTCTGAAGGGTCATAGAACTTTAACAAGATACTGCTGTATAAAGAAGCATAAAGTGATAACATATATCATCATCATTAGTATTGCTAACAAGCATCATCATTATTGTTGTCATTATAATCATTATTACTGTTATCATTATCAACTGTATTATCATCATCAGTCAACTCTTTCTCTTAAAACTTAGAAAACTGGAAGTATTGACGACGACCGATCACTGGAGGGTCGGGTATTGACGACGACCGATCACTGGAGGGTCGGGTATTGACGACGACCGATCACTGGAGGGTCGGGTATTGACGACGACCGATCACTGGAGGGTCGGGTATTGACGACGACCGATCACTGGAGGGTCGGGTATTGACGACGACCGATCACTGGAGAGTCGGGTATTGACGACGACCGATCACTGGAGAGTCGGGTATTGACGACGACCGATCACTGGAGGGTCGGGTATTGACGACGACCGATCACTGGAGGGTCGGGTATTGAGAGCCGGGGATGTGAGAGGGATTACTTGTGGAAGTCTGGTGATCGAGAAAATGTTACCAGAAGAAAAGTAAGGGACACATTACGCTTTGCATTCATCTTCAGCAAAGCAGTCAAGAAATTAGGTACAGTGTTAACATACAGCATAATGTTACTAAACTCAGGTTGGGCGTACACTACACCAGAGTCCAGGTAGCTACGGTGTACAACAAGCATTACCGTTACTTAAGAATGATAATGATTTCCTGAAGGCATGCATGATGCAGCATGAAGCTAGGAAGAGCTAAAAATCCAGCTTAAACACGACCAGGAGGGCACGACCCTTGGGTATGATAGTCGGTCCTTGACCTGGCCCTCAGGGGTAAGTCAAAAGGCTAGGTCATCACACCCAAGGGTCACACTGCTCTACTTTACGGTAGTACCTTTCTTAACGGTCCCACCTCAGAGGTTCCGATATCGAACACACTCGTGCATTAATGTGAGGCTACAACCTTACTAGGTCTTGCATCCCCGAGAGTGTGTGTGTTGCTCCTCCCTATCCTTCACCACAAGTATCGTCAAAAATTCATGGAAAAAATAATCACTCGACTGTTGTGTATAGGTTAGTAAACATAACAATATTGTCTCGTGTGTGATGAAGGAAGAGGATGGAAGCTGATAACTTACACGTATTAACAACATCCATCGACTCGCGGAAGAAAACATTACAATATCAAAATGAAGAAGAGAGAGACCGTTCTATAATGGCCGAGAACCCATTAGAATAGCGGCGATTGATGGTGGCCAGGGGCACTGATAGATGACCTCAGAGGGTTGACGAATGAGACAGAACCCATTAGAGTTGAGGCAGGTGGAGGTGGCCAGCAGCACAGATAGATGGTTCCATTACCCCGGCCGACACCATCGACGTTACGGGTTGATAATGTGTCACGCCTCACCCTCCACCTGACTCCCCTGGTGGCACCCCAGGAAAGCTTTCTTCCCGTAAAGCTTCACATTACGTCACAGTTTCACAATACTGAAACATCTCACAATAACGCGGGAAGGTTTGACGATAAGGTTCACATCATGGAAAGGTTCCGCATCAGAGAAATGTTTCACATTTACCATAAAGTCAAAGACTTTTCTAAGGACCGAGATGGTGCGACTTTAAACTAAGACGACACTATGACCAAACACTTCATTGCTAACAGCCATCCCACGTACTCATCCACCTCTCGGATTAGTTCAATAAATGTGCACCAGGTATAGTTTGGTTTGTGTGTGAGTGTGTGTGTGTGTGTGTGTGTGTGTGTGTGTGTGTGTGTGTGTGTGTGTGTGTGTGTTACTGTAAGTTTTGTGGGAGTCCCTCTTTTAAGACCGTCCCAGTTCTCCAAGCTAAAAGCTTTCCGTAGGATATCACAGACCAAGAGCCGAGCAATGCATACAGAGGACCTGGTTCGACTCGCAGAGCGTGACCCCCACCGGGCACGACTCCCAACAACTACTGGGGAAAAGATTCCCTCAGCCACACTGCACAAGTCACGCCACCTCCTCCAACCACCTCGAGTTATCTAGAACTTTACCTGAATTGTTTTGCTTCAGGAATTACCTCTTGAAGTCTGCCCTGTTGAATATATATATATATATATATATATATATATATATATATATATATATATATATATATATATATATAACCACAGAATCGCTTTCACGGGGCTGCTACATCTTTGAAGCTGAGCTACAGTCAGTAGCAGGGAAATGATGGACTCCTTCGGAATGAGAACTTCCTCGACGAGATTGCAGTGGCGGTGGTGGTGGAATGTGGCAGGTCCAAGCACTCCTCCGCCTTATGTCTTCAAAAGTCAATCACACAGGAATTTCAGGAGGAACTTGTGGGATTCTTGGCTTCCTTTACGAGCCGCTCGGTCATTAATATTCCCCACATCACAAGCACTCCTCAACTTTACCTCAGAGACATTCTCCTTCAGCACAGAGTTTCGGTACAACTTTTGTGAGTAAATATATGATAAATCTTTAGCCTCCCTCTCTACCGAGCCACAATGTACACTCGTCAAGAACCTTTGGTCATCCGGATCTACAGGATATGTTTCATGGGTCTTCCATCTTACAATGTAAAAAGTGAAAGATGTAATGCGTAGTCAAAGCTAATGATCATGACGGAATAACTTTTCAACAAATCTCGACAAGACAATAACCTCGTCTGGCATCAGGGGATGAGGTCTGGCTTCAGGGGATGAGGTCCACCTTCCTCTAAATATCGAAGAAAATGAAAAACCCTTAAAGACGAATCATGAATCACATATCAAAGTAAAAGTCACATTAATGATCACGGTATATGATAAACATTGGACTACATTGGCTCTGTAACGAAGACAATGAATCTAGTGATGGTGAAGTATGAGAACATGAATGAAGATTGTCACTATCATAACCAAGACAGCTACACACGATGAACAAGATCATTACAATCCCACAAGCCTCAGTCCTAGTGCCGCCCACCATTTATTATTAATGTAAATTGTTTACCAGATGGGCTTCAGTGGTACTAACCTCTCGAGAGCGACGGTGTAGCCCGAACCACGATGGTATGGATGGCCCTTGAGTAAGGCGCTATCACTTTCCGGCTTAGCCTTTGATCAGATCCATAAGGTTTAGGTGAAAGGCTACACCATTATACCGTACCGTCGTGCTCAAGGTATCAATGAAAACTTGAAAAAGTTTCCTCCAGGTACCAAGCCGAGGGTTGAGAAAATCTAAAGTCTTTAACCCTAACATGAACGAATTCTGAACAAACATATGTTGTATATCAAACACTGGAAGCAAAGACTGGACGCGATCACACGACTTAAAACTGAATTGTCACTTGAAAATGAGAACTTAAGACAAACTATATGATTTTCCAGCAGTGGTCTGTTGTGTCCACCACAAGTCTACCACAGTTTCAACCCACCTCCACAGCCCAGCTCCATCCTGATACCCTCTACATCCTCCATCTTCCTAACTGGTGTTGTTTCCTTTACTTTCACACCTCCTGCGGCGTCTCGTGTAATGCCGTCTTAATAATGACCCTCCCTCCTGCCACCCACTACAAGATACATCGGGGGTTCACTTTCTCCTTACTTCTCTTCCATCACAATCCTTGTTCTTCACTTCAGCCACATATGATAAATTCAGATATATTTTCAGAGGTTGGCATCTCTGTGCTATTGCCATCCCTTCCAGTCGGGTGGTTTATTCCCTTACTCTCGTGTCATAAGACTACTTCCCGCTAACATCCCTCCTCTCCACAGGATTTCCACACAGTTGTCATTTCCTTCAGTGTTGCCATTACCTGAGTGTTGCCACTTGGGTATCGAAGGAGTCTTGGGTCTCGGGAGCATGGTGCTGAAGTTACAATTAACAAGGATCAGTTATCTAGTGGATTAAACTTCACTCAATAAAAATTACAACTTGTGATGAGAGTACGTCTCCTGTTGTCTGCTGCTCTACCTCCCCTGCTGCTGATCTGTCTGTTGCTCAACCTCCCCTGCCGGTGGTGGTGTCTGCTGCTCTACCTCCCCTGCTGGTGGTGGTGTCTGCTGCTCTACCTCCCCTGCTGGTGGTGGTGTCTGCTGCTCTACCTCCCCTGCTGGTGGTGGTGTCTGCTGCTCTACCTCCCCTGCTGCTGATCTGTCTGCTGTTCTACCTCCCCTGCTGCTGATCTGTCTGCTGCTCTACCTCCCCGCTGGTGATGGTGTCTGGTCTCCCCTTCCTGTGCTATTATCTGGCCCCTGTACCATTCTGTGGCCCTGTCTAGATGCCGTCCCTGTGGTGTTGTCTGGACTGTGGTGCTGCATCACGTCACAGAACAGCTCCCATAGATATCTCAATGAAGATGGAACACTTGAAGGCCCTTCGGAATACGAAGAAGCTCTCGAAGGTGCTCTCAGATATGAGGAAACTCTTGGCGTTGCTCCTGAAGAACTTCCTGGGAAAATTTAATCAAGCTAGAAATTGATGGAGGAAGCGAGCTGAGACTAGTGCTGTGCTGGAGATGGGAAATGGTGGAGACCATGCCTGGAGTGATGGTGACCCGCAGCACAGGTGTGGTGGTGGTGGTGGTGGAGGGAGAGATAGCGATGATGGTGACTGTGTAAGGTAAGGCAAGGCCTGCTCTCTTTTTTCAGTCAAGACCTGGTCTCCATGTGAACAGTCACCCATGACTAAAGCCTCAGTTATAAATAGAGGAACTTAATGTGCATAAGTACGAGGGAGGAGACATAGCAGGAGACCTGAAGGTACACAAGACAGTTGTTTGCTCGAGGGCACTGGCAGTGTCTCCTGGGACCAGTGTGCCTGGGTAAGGGACAAACCAAAGGAAAATACATACCCAGCGAGGAGCATATGTCTGTGTGTGAGTGTTGATGGTTTCATAAGTCGTAAGTTTGGATGCAACTGGTTGCCAATTACCTCCGGTACTGAGGCTTGAGAGCATATTAAGTTTGCCCATTAGTCAACGATGAAGCGGAAAGATTGCATAAACCTCTGGTACGTCTGATTCCACTAATTGTCTCCAGTCCATCGTCTTGTGTGGGTGGGAACCACTGACATGATTTTCGTTCTGGTGCTGGCGAGGGTGAAGGGAAGACCTGCCACCCATAATCTTTTTGAAAGACTTTACTTGAACCATTACTTGGGCGTGTGTGGACGGCTAACTCCTCGTGAGAAAAGTGTGTCTCTCGCACTTTCCAACTGGAGAGTTACCTGCACGTTCTCACGACCCTCGGTAACTTATGAGAGATAGAGAGAGCCAGGGTGGACCCCACAACATGAGGGACAGGGAACCAGGGTAGACCCCACAACATGAGAGACAGAGAGCCAGGGTAGACCCTACAATATGAGAGACAGAGAGCCAGGGTAGACCCTACAATATGAGAGACAGAGAACCAGGGTAGACCCTACAATATGAGAGACAGAGAACCAGGGTAGACCCTACAATATGAGAGACAGAGAGCCAGGGTAGACCCTACAATATGAGAGACAGAGAGCCAGGGTAGACCCTACAATATGAGAGACAGAGAGCCAGGGTAGACCCTACAATATGAGAGACAGAGAGCCAGGGTAGACCCTACATGTCTCGCAACCATAATGACACATCACACATTGGGTAACCTTCAGTGGCTATCACATCAGTGGGTAACCTTCAGTGGTTATCACATCAGTGCGTAACCTTCAGTGGTCATTACATCAGTGGGTTACCTTCAGTAGTTCTTGTTACATCAGTGGGTAACCTTATTGTCCTGCTCTTATACTATATATATATATATATATATATATATATATATATATATATATATCTATATATATATATATATATATATATATATATATATATATATATATATATATATATATATATATATATATATATATATGTTGCTTTAGTCTAACATAAAAATCCTTACCAGTCTGCCCAACATAAAACGTATCAAAATTCTTACAAGGTATTGTGTAAACACAGCCGAAAAATTTTCTGGTAAGTTTTTCATGAAGATATTCTTTATAGTATTGTTATTACTGAAGGCTACATTTGCATTACTAAAAGGGAGAAAAAAAGACTTCGTATCAAAGGAAGTTTGGATTCAACCCTATGAAATGATTTCTTCGTCAAATTAAGGGATTTATCAATGAAAGAACTTGCTTACTTTTTACTTGGATCCAATAGAATATATCTTCTCCAACTCATCATCAATATATTCCGGACTTCATATACGTAATGCCCTTAGGAACACCAACTGTGGCGACGGAAATGAATAAAAGAAACAAGAGTGAATTATGTACATGTGTATATATGTATATGTCTGTTTATATATATATATATATATATATATATATATATATATATATATATATATATATATATATATATATATATATATAAACAGCAAACCTGAGGTAATGTGTAAGTGACACGGATCAGTAAACCACAGATCATTATCGACACGACCAATAGTGAGACTTCATACACAGACGATCCTCGACGTAACATGAACATGACTTACGTAAAGTTGATTGCTAGACGGAAACAATTACACCTCACTCGAAACTCCATTTCCCTGCCAATTCAAATCTGATTTACCTGACTTCACGCCACAGTGGTATGATTGGCTGCTTACGTCAGCAAGGGATTGATTAAGCAGCATCATGCTGGCAGTGGGCAACCAAGCAGGAGCCACTGGACCGACTACTGAACCCCACCAGTGGCTCACGACTTTACCAACGGCATAGAGCTGTTGAGCTGAACGACATGAAATACATCATTCTTTAAAACATAACAGAACTTTTGAGTTTGATTCTCTGCCACTACAGTATGAGTGTTCCACTCCCTACCACTACATCAGAGCTCCACTCCTGCCACTACATCAGAGCTCCACTCTCTACCACTACATCAGAGCTCCACTCTCTACCACTACATCAGAGCTCCACTCTCTACCACTACATCAGAGCTCCACTCTCTACCACTGCACCAGAGTTCCTTTCCTTGCCACGACATTACGGAAGACATTTTTGATCTGTGTTAATGACTAACATCATGCTTTCTGCAGCACATGAATAAAAATCAGCATAACACTTGTGATAATGACATGACCTTTGATGAGGTGAAGAAGTTCACCAATGTTTACCACGATCCCCGCGTGAACTGTCAAGTTTGGTTTACAGGAAACAAAGAATTAATAACATCTTTCCTAAACACCAAAAACAAAGACTGAAGTTCTTTTGTTACTTGTCTGTTTCTTGTCATTTGTTTTCTGATAGTACTTTCCAGGGTATCCGATGATCCACGCTCACATAAACACTTTGCTAACTTTATAATTGTAAAGATGATAATTTTCTTCAACAGAAATCAGTGTTTGAACCATTTTCTCTCCAGTTTTCGTGTAATTCAAAATACGTCTCGTCCAGGCGAGTGTGTTAGCCTCACAACCTTGTGCTGAGCTCATTTCTATTCTCCAAAGCAATCAGCTTCTCTGAGTCCACCGATGTTGTGAGACCCACCGATGTCACGGCCTCGCTGAAGATGACTGCAGTTCGTAGCGATGCCACTGACGGGCAGAGTCAAGCAACGATACAGAATGTCTGCCACATTACACAATTATTCCAACCTTCAAAACTTTATCTTGAGACAAATGTGAATCTAAGTTTCACGCCTCACATGACGATGATGGCCAACCATTTCCACACTTCATCTTCGCTCCCCACACCACCAATATCAACACAAACAACATAAGAGAAACTAAATGCCCTCACAACACTCACTGCCAACAGTTCTGGGCAAGATAAAGAATCCCTCAGTATCCTGTATAGAGAACATTCCTGCGTCTCTCTAAGCTCTGCCTCGCGTGCCTCTTCCTCCACCCTCACTAAAGCAAACACAACCAAACTAAGACCCACATGAAGCAGAGTCTCAAAACAATCACCGGCTTCTTAACAACCACAAACATTCCACACCTGCACAATGAAACAGGACTACTCACGGTGAAGCCTCACCCTGCACAATGAAACAGGACTACTCACGGTGAAGCCTCACCCTGCACAATGAAACAGGACTACTCACGGTGAAGCCTCACTCTTAACATTATTGGCTTCCACATGTGTGCCCCAGCAACGGTGCCACCTGGGCTGGGCCACTTCATAAGCAATAACTAACTTTCACGTTCAAATGAAAAGCTCATCCTAGCATCATACTCCTTACCTAAGCAAACGCCAAACAGACAAAACATATTCGCACCAAATTGACCAGACTAAAGCTGGTATACATTCCCCCTAAACAATTCCCTAACTTCAACCAACTATGCACACACACACACACACACACACACACACACACACACACACACACACATCCATTCCAAAACGCACTCCTCAGGCATGTACGAGTTACACTTTCTCGCGCACGTTCTGATCACCAGCCATATGTCCAACGTTACGTGTGTGGATTCAACGTATCACAACATCCCTCATTACCGAGACACAACTCCCAGGCCAAGGACGCTGAACACATACATACTGACCGCACTCACACAACCAAGACCAATACACCAACATCACCACACTACATGATGACCTGGTGACCGTACCTTACTTACTGAGAGCTGCAGGAACTCCATAATCAGAGGTAGTGTGGTACAGTGTGAGCTGTGGTACTGTGGTACAGTGTGAGCTGTGGTACTGTGGTATAGTGTGAGCTGTGGTAGTGTGGTACAGTGTGAGCTGTGGTACTGTGGTATAGTGTTAGCTGTGGTACTGTGGTATAGTGTGAGCTGTGGTAGTGTGGTACAGTGAGCTGTGGTAGTGTGGTACAGTGTGAGCTGTGGTAGTGTGAGCTGTAGTGGAGTCACTTCCCGCTAACATCAGTAAGAACGTAAACATTATATTCTCCGAGACGATGGAAACTTTCCATTATTCTAACTGGCCTTTAACCTCGTCCTGGGCTGAGGGTCAGGTCGAGGTCAGAATGTCAATACTCATCACAACCCAACTGGTGACAAATATGAACGACAACGACGAAGGCAATGGTGCAGCAGTGAAGACAATAATGCAACAGTGAAGACAAGGGTACAACAGTGAAGACAAGGGTACAACAGTGAAGACAATGGTAAAGCAGTAAAGGCAGTGGAAGCAGGGCGGGATAAAAAATGGGGAGAGGGATGAAGAAGTAAGACAACTAAAGATAAATGGAAGTCCACAGGGAGAGAGAGAGAGAGAGAGAGAGAGAGAGAGAGAGAGAGAGAGAGAGAGAGAGAGAGAGAGAGAGAGAGAGAGAGAGAGAGAGAGAGAGAGCATGTCATGACAAAGTCAGTAGTGATAGAGGAGGGACATGATATAAAATTTCGCATCTTTTCTTCCTAAATGTAAAGTCTGAAGATAAATTCTACTTACAAGATACTAAGTGTCGCGTAAATTATCTTTTTACAAAGAAGATAATGGCGTCTCTTGAGGGCAGTGAAATAAGGTAATATCTTTTTCGTGCTTCAGCGCTGCCTCTTTACATGGGAAGCAAAACACTTAGGAGGAGGTAAGTGCCCTCCGTGATACATGCACTTAACGAAGAGTGCTTTTAAGGCTATGTTCTGCTGAAGACCCACTAAGACATAAGTGCTCTGACCTACTTAACCTTACACTTATAAATAGTGCTGTCTGGCTGGCCCATGGTAAACTCTGTACCAAGTAAAGTTTCTGAGAGAGAGACACAGGATAACGACACAGGAATGACTCGGTGTTGTGCAGTATGCGTCATGTCGCCCCATTCTCCTTGGTAGTACAGACATCTCCGTGTACAACATGGGAACAATATCTTCATCAACCACCACAAGGATCAACATATTCCAACCTCCAATATGTTCCAGCCTTTCAAAATTCATCTTGAATATATTTCTGGACCATCAACAACGTTCTATCTTAACCAAGATCATAATCAACTTGAACTCCTAAATGTCATTCTCTTTTCATAATATATATATATATATATATATATATATACATATATATATATATATATATATATGTATATATATATATATATATATATATATATATATATATATATCACCTGTCTGACACTATCTGAAAATACCTGTTTCTAAGAGCAATTTAACCAACTTCGGACTTTTTCTACAACTGTCTTGAAAACCTTCACGACAACTTAAAATTCCATATCTTTTTCACAGCAAAATCTCAAACTTTTGGAAAAAGTCTGATTTCTTTCCTACCAACATTTGTTACAAAGTCTTACGTCTGTTATGCCCCAGTCAGACGGTACGACCCACGAAAAGACAGCACGACTCCTGGACACGACTGTATAACCTTTAAGCACGACGATTACGACTTCTGGGGACGACAGTACGACGCTTAAGCACGACAGAACTGCCCTTGCTTGTGGTGACGACCTGGCCCTTCAACTCATCCTCGCAGGTTGCGGTGGATGAACCATACCAGATAAGGAAACCATACATGTCCACATACACAACTAGCACTACAGTACTCATCCCTCCCTCATCTCCACACACATTGTAAAACAATCTTACATACTTGTACATAACAAATATTATATACAGACTTCAGTGAACACTTCTCACACCATCATCATCATCTGACGTAAGAAGAAGCGTTTGTTATATACAATTCCAAATCTTATATCTCCCCGTCACGTATGCAGACCTTTAATTAATTATTCCCATGTGATGAGGCATGCTAATGAGTTCAGCTTGCCCAGCAATTAGGGTTTCAATCTACATGCTCTGCATTAATGAAGATAAAAAATGAATTAACTAATTAAGGCTACAATTCATAGTTACCATCGAAATTATTTTTGATAATCTGATAACAGACTGAATCCATTTAATGGTTGCGTCAATTTACATATGGCAGAATGATTATGTATTCTAAATCACATAGAAAAATTTGTTCTTGGAAATGTAAGATGAGGAAGGAGGTACTCTACACATTTGTCTTCACAGACAAGTTGATGAAGAGAGTGAGTTATGTTCAAGGTTTGTTTGGGGTAATATAAGGGTATGATGTGTAGTTACTGATGAACAGGAGAACTGCAGTGATGACTAGCGTGATGAATAGGGTGACTGTGATGATAATCATGATGAAGTTCAGTAATGTAGTCAAGTCTAGAGCCAGGCCACCATACCATACCCAAGGTTTGTAACCTCCTGCTCAAGGGTCGTACCACCGTCGTGTTCAAGGGTCGTGCCGTCGTGTTCAAGGGTCGTACCGTCGTCATCAAGGGTCGTACCGTCGTGTTCAAGGATCGTGCCGTTGTGTTCAAGGGTCGTACCGTCGTCATCAAGGGTCGTACCGTCGTCATCAAGGGTCGTACCGTCGTCATCAAGGGTCGTACTGTCGTCATCAAGGGTCGTACCGTCGTCATCAAGGGTCGTACTGTCGTCATCAAGGGTCGTACCGTCGTCATCAAGGGTCGTACCGTCGTCATCAAGGGTCGTACCGTCGTCATCAAGGGTCGTACCGTCGTCATCAAGGGTCGTATCATTATACTCAAGGTTTTCTTTTGTCCTATCGAAGGTTATAGAGTCGCGCTCAAAGGTTGTTGTGTCGTCTTTAAAAGTCGTGTACTTATGCTCACGGGTCGTAACGATATGCTCAGCGGTCGTAACGATGTGCTCAAGTGTTAAAAAGTCAATACATGAGCCTTAAATTGCTTACGTCAGCGAGACGAATGACGGCACATTTCACACGTGACGTCACACGATATATGCTACAATATATCCTCGTCAGTTTCGAAAGATTTCATTTCAACAGTTACGAATCTCTTTTGTCACCGTCGAGGAAAAAGATTGGATCTTCCTTGGTAACAGAATACATCATATGAGACATGACGGCCGTAGTGTTACGCCTTCCAGGGATTTTCCCAAGTAACTTCCAGAATAAACTGGATGAAACTTGTGTGTTCCATGTATGGCTTGACGTCACTCCAGGGATTACATGTAAACATAAACAGTACAGCAGTACTGTACATCACGACGGCACAGTTACATTTCCTCAGGCTTCCAAACCTCGGTATTTGTCAGTGGTGTACATATGTCTCGAAAGGAGGTGGGAGAATGGAGAGAGGACAGCTATGGGGTATCGGGGCCTGAACATTCTGCAGTGAGAATGGCGTCCGCTGGACTGAGGCAGAGCACAGGGAGTTGTCAAGATACACCGCACAACACTCGGTATTACAGAATGACTGATCATGTAATGATCCACGTAAACACAACTCAAAACATATCCAAATGTAAATCAAGCTTGGTTTTGTGTCGTACAGACTAGACACGCCACTTCTCAAATATCATACATAATAAAACTAAAAACAAAGATATTTTCATTAAAGAGAGAAAAAAATGAATGGAATCTCATTAGTCATACAAAAAAAGTAATTAAATCCAATTAAAGCTCATATAAAGCTTAGGCCACGCAACGCTTATGACAAGTAAAGCTATGCCTGATAAAGCTATGGCTAAATATAACTACGACCAAATAAAGCTACGGCTAAATATAGTTATGACTAAATAAAGCTATGAACAAATAAAGCTGCGTCTCTGAAATCAGTTAAGAGTGCAATAAAATGTTATCAAAGATCTGGTTTTCATTTTTCTTCCCTGTAGAGAGTAGCTAAGCCTCTCCCAGAGGTCTGAAGTGTTTCATATATTTCCACTCTACCTCTGACAACGTGGTGTGTATATGGCGCCTCTCTCTCTCTCTCTCTCTCTCTCTCTCTCTCTCTCTCTCTCTCTCTCTCTCTCTCTCTCTCTCTCTCATATTTGGAATGCAGTTAGCTTACGAAGAATTACAAGTGGAGGGAGGGACAGTAACACGTCAAGTGGAGGGAGGGACAGTAACACGTCAAGTGGAGGGAGGGATAGTAACACGTCAAGTGGAGGGAGGGATAGTAACACGTCAAGTGGAGGGAGGGATAGTAACACGTCAAGTGGAGGGAGGGATAGTAACACGTCAAGTGGAGGGAGGGATAGTAACACGTCAAGTGGAGGGTGGTGATAGCAGCCAGGTTCTCTAGCCACGTGATGAGGGCGTCTCGCTCCACACAGGGGCTGAGTGAAAGTGACAGCTTGTTAATTTCTCTATGGTGCCAACCTTACCTGCCTCTCCTCACCTCACCTGCTCTATTGGTGAGCATATTACCTTACATCTTCCCCCATCTCTCTCTCTCTCTCTCTCTCTCTCTCTCTCTCTCTCTCTCTCTCTCTCTCTCTCTCTCTCTCAGGTCAATGGCCATGCCATTACCAGTGAAGGGTCGTACCGTCGTGCTGAAGGGTCTACTATCATGCTTAAGGGTCACACACACGAACACTACACACCACGGATGCCTGCATCAAACATATCCAACATATACGCTACTGTAATGAAATCAGTGAGAGAAGAGAAGGCAGAGTAGATGAATGAAGGTAGACCGGATGAATATAAACGAGCATTTCACTCATTTCTATCCATTTCCTTCCATCTTGACCCACTTTATCGACTCTGCCGCAAAATGAAGAAATAACTAAACTATTCGGACGGCAGCAGGTCCTCGTGAGCTACGTACAACCTTCGTGAGGCAGAGACGAGACACAGGTCGTGGCTGGTCGTGTGTGTGAGATGACAGCAACGACTGACACCCTCGCCACACCCACGTGGCATGACGACAACTGTCTGCGTATATCATGATAACTGTCCGCGTATATCATGACAACTGTCTGCGTATATCATGATAACTGTCTGCGTACATCATGCAAGATAATCTCTGAGATAAGTGCGTCAGTCCCCAGTAATGTATCTCAAAAGGTTGAAAAATCTGGGTGAAGGAAAAATGAAAGAAGTGTTTAGACTCAAATGAAGGCAATGAGGAAAGCTGCGTCAATTCTGAAACGAAATAGAAAATGGAAGTTCATGAAAGATGGATTGAAGTGTGCACGAGTTGGCTGTACCACTAGTGCTACCTCTCTGCTCAAGCTGGCATATAAACACCGACTTGTGTGGGATCTTATGTATTCCATGTTGGGACCAGTAAGAACACAAGTCGACAAGCAGGCCATCAGAAGCAACAACCTAATTGATCAAGTTCTGGAATTTCGTCATTATAAAGCACGAAGGAAGGTAAAGATGAAGCTTGAAACATGTTCCTGTACACAACATTATGTATACATCCAGTGGGTGATGCTTCTCATGATGTATGGGATGTGTAATACATTATGTATACAGCAGGCAGGTGACGCATCTCGTGTTGTACAGTATGTATGGATTTTGTATGTATGGATTTCCTGTTCTTTTTTGTCTTTCTTTCGTTTTGTCTGATGTTTTGCAGTTCTTTTATGTGTCGCTCTTTGATGTATTGATGTTATCGATGTGGCTTTATCACGAGAGAGAGAGAGAGAGAGAGAGAGAGAGAGAGAGAGAGAGAGAGAGAGGGGGGGGGGGGTCACTCACCTGCCCCATCAGAGGATAAATGCACCAAATTTTGACAAAATTCATTGGATTAAAACTCGATCTACAAGTTGATCATGAATTAGTCCAGCTGGTGCAGCCTTGGGGTCCGGAGGTGGTGCAGCTGGTGCAGGTTCCTCCCGGTATAACACATTCAAATAGTGAAGACCTCGACCACTCTCAATGTGGCTACACATCAGACAACACATAACTGGTAACTGGGGTGGCATGGGCCAACACACACCATGACCACCTCAGATGAAAGGAAAAATATGGCGTGCAAGAAAACGAACGAAGAAATTAATAAGAGGACTTCCTTAATTGTTTGTAGACCTGAGTCTTAAAGGTGGGAGGGCTGAAGGCAGAGGAAAAGACCAGAGAAGGAACAGAATACCACAACGTCACAATACGTGGGAGGCAGGAAGGAAGAAGTTGCAAAGCCGTTAACTTCAGATAATGTCAATATAATACATTAACATGATAATGTATCTACTCAAATGTGGTCAATATAATACATTAACATGATAATGTATCTACTCAAATGTGTCAATACAATACATTAACATGATAATGAACCTACTCAAATATCAATACAATACATTAACATGATAATGAATCTACTCAAATACCAATGTTTTTCAATAAATTTTAACGAAAATTTTGAAAGACCCAAAATTGTTTTAGTAATTAGTAAATTTAGAAAAATTTCAGAGAACTTTGAAGAAAGATAATTTGTCAACAGAGACAACTGGACAGATGCAAATAACATATATTTTTTCTTGATATATTTAGTGATATGTTGGCTCTTGTTCAACACACAAGGTTAGGTCTCCTCCAGCCCATTATCTTGCAAAATAAGGGCGTTCACTTTCAGGTAACTGGTAATGAAGAATAAAAAAGCTCTTGATTATCAACTATAAACTTGTGAAGACATTAAAGAACGGTTGTGAGGTCGTGTGTGAGCTGGACACCATGGCTGGTAGAGAGCACCTCCTCCTACCATGAGACACGGTAAACACAAGTCTCCACGACAACACGACCATCATCCTCCCAGCACGACCATCATCCTCCCAACACGACCATCATCCTCCCAACACGACCATCATCCTCCCAGCACGACCATCATCCTCCCAACACGACCATCATCCTCCCAACACGACCATCATCCTCCCAACACGACCATCATCCTCCCAGCACGACCATCATCCTCCCAACACGACCATCATCCTCCCAACACGACCATCATCCTCCCAAGCACGACCATCACCCTCCCAACACGACCATCATCCTCCCAACACGACCATCACCCTCCCAACACGACCATCATCCTCCCAACACGACCATCATCCTCCCAACACGACCATCACCCTCCCAACACGACCATCATCCTCCCAACACGACCATCATCCTCCCAACACGACCATCACCCTCCCAACACGACCATCACCCTCCCAACACGACCATCATCCTCCAGCACGACCATCACCTCCCAACACGACCATCATCCTCCCAACACGACCATCATCCTCCCAACACGACCATCACCCTCCCAGCACGACCATCATCCTCCCAGCACGACCATCACCCTCCCAGCACGACCATCATCCTCCCAACACGACCATCATCCTCCCAGCACGACCATCATCCTCCCATCATCCTCCCAGCACGACCATCACCCTCCCAGCACGACCATCACCCTCCCAACACGACCATCACCCTCCCAGCACGACCATCATCCTCCCAGCACGACCATCACCCTCCCAGCACGACCATCATCCTCCCAACACGACCATCATCCTCCCAACACGACCATCATCCTCCCAGCACGACCATCACCCTCCCAGCACGACCATCACCCTCCCAACACGACCATCACCCCCCCAGCACGACCATCATCCTCCCAGCACGACCATCACCCTCCCAGCACGACCATCACCCTCCCAACACGACCATCACCCTCCCAGCACGACCATCATCCTCCCAGCACGACCATCACCCTCCCAGCACGACCATCATCCTCCCAACACGACCATCATCCTCCCAACACGACCATCATCCTCCCAGCACGACCATCACCCTCCCAGCACGACCATCACCCTCCCAACACGACCATCACCCCCCCAGCACGACCATCATCCTCCCAGCACGACCATCACCCTCCCAGCACGACCATCACCCTCCCAACACGACCATCACCCTCCCAGCACGACCATCACCCTCCCAACACGACCATCATCCTCCCAACACGACCATCATCCTCCCAACACGACCATCATCCTCCCAACACGACCATCATCCTCCCAACACGACCATCATCCTCCCAACACGACCATCATCCTCCCAACACGACCATCATCCTCCCAGCACGACCATCACCCTCCCAGCACGACCATCACCCTCCCAACACGACCATCACCCCCCCAGCACGACCATCATCCTCCCAGCACGACCATCACCCTCCCAGCACGACCATCACCCTCCCAACACGACCATCACCCTCCCAGCACGACCATCACCCTCCCAACACGACCATCATCCTCCCAACACGACCATCATCCTCCCAACACGACCATCATCCTCCCAGCACGACCATCAGCCTCCCAGCACGACCATCACCCTCCCAGCACGACCATCACCCTCCCAGCACGACCATCACCCTCCCAGCACGACCATCACCCTCCCAGCACGACCATCATCCTCCCAACACGACCATCATCCTCCCAACACGACCATCACCCTCCCAACACGACCATCACCCCCCCAGCACGACCATCATCCTCCCAACACGACCATCACCCCCCCAGCACGACCATCACCCTCCCAACACGACCATCATCCTCCCAACACGACCATCACCCCCCCAGCACGACCATCACCCTCCCAGCACGACCATCATCCTCCCAACACGACCATCATCCTCCCAACACGACCATCATCCTCCCAACACGACCATCATCCTCCCAACACGACCATCATCCTCCCAACACGACCATCATCCTCCCAACACGACCATCACCCTCCCAGCACGACCATCACCCTCCCAACACGACCATCATCCTCCCAGCACGACCATCATCCTCCCAGCACGACCATCATTCTCCCAACACGACCATCACCCCCCCAGCACGACCATCACCCTCCCAGCACGACCATCATCCTCCCAACACGACCATCATCCTCCCAACACGACCATCATCCTCCCAACACGACCATCATCCTCCCAGCACGACCATCATCCTCCCAGCACGACCATCATCCTCCCAACACGACCATCATCCTCCCAACACGACCATCATCCTCCCAGCACGACCATCATCCTCCCAGCACGACCATCATCCTCCCAACACGACCATCATCCTCCCAACACGACCATCACCCCCCCAGCACGACCATCATCCTCCCAGCACGACCATCATCCTCCCAACACGACCATCATCCTCCCAACACGACCATCATCCTCCCAACACGAGCATCATCCTCCCAGCACGACCATCACCCTCCCAGCACGACCATCATCCTCCCAGCACGACCATCATCCTCCCAGCACGACCATCACCCTCCCAACACGACCATCACCCTCCCAACACGACCATCATCCTCCCAGCACGACCATCATCCTCCCAACACGACCATCATCCTCCCAACACGACCATCATCCTCCCAACACGACCATCACCCTCCCAACACGACCATCATCCTCTCAACACGACCATCATCCTCCCAACACGACCATCATCCTCCCAACACGACCATCATCCTCCCAACACGACCATCATCCTCCCAGCACGACCATCATCCTCCCAACACGACCATCATCCTCCCAACACGACCATCACCCTCCCAACACGACCATCATCCTCCCAACACGACCATCATCCTCCCAACACGACCATCACCCTCCCAACACGACCATCATCCTCCCAACACGACCATCACCCTCCCAACACGACCATCATCCTCCCAACACGACCATCATCCTCCCAACACGACCATCATCCTCCCAACACGACCATCATCCTCCCAACACGACCATCACCCTCCCAACACGACCATCATCCTCCCAACACGACCATCATCCTCCCAACACGACCATCATCCTGCTGTAGCGATTATCCTCCCACCCCACCCCACCACACACACCCATACGACCATCATTATTCGGTACGACCCTCACCACCCACTACCATCCTCATAACATGGCACGACCCTCACCACCCACTACCATCCTCATAACATGGTACGACCCTCACCACCCAGTACGACCCTCGTGCCTGACTACCTCCAGCATTTGTCAAGAATATACCTCTGTGGATTCTTATTTTCCCCCAAGAGCAATTCCATCGTGATGGCTTGAAGTCTTTGATGCCACAGGCTTCCCGTCGACCTTACGGGAAAGACTGTAATGACCTTTCCTGGACACATGACCTTTCCATGGCCAGACCCTGCCACTCTCTCCTCCTAGGTCATCATGACCTGACACTGGAAAGCTGAGGTCCTCCAGAATCATATGCTTCAAGTGTAGCACCGCCCACCGTTTTCTGTTTGTCCATTCATTAATCAGTTTGTCGTTCGTGTGAGCCTTGCGTCAAGTGACGTGTCTGTCATCAGGTAACTCTGTCATGTGTGACAGTGTCAGCCTTGCATGATGTGTCCAGCATAAGCTGGTGTTACATAATCTGGTCATCACATCACACTATCAAGCAACTCTTCCTCCACGTACGATGATGATGACGTCTCAACTGTGGCTATTTTACACGACTTCATCACGTGACCCTCAGTGTCAGGGATCTTGAGTGCCATGCAAACTACGTGTCAAGGGTTGTAATGGGCCAATGTGTCATCTGGCTCCTTCCGTCATATGACGCTTCAAGAGTCTATTGTGTCATCTGATCGTCCTGTGAGGAGGCCTGTGTCACGTGACACTTGTGTCTAATGTTTTTTCATGTCACGTCTTGAGTTAAGGGTCATGCAGGCCATGCATCCCTTGTGTCAAGTGTGCTGTGTCACGCATGTCAAGAGTCCCAGGTGTCATGTGACCCTTGTATAAAGTGTCGTGTGTCATGTGTGTTCTGTGTCATAAGTCAAAGGTGTTATGTATCATGTGACGCTTGTGTCACACGACCGTTGTGTCACATGACCGTTGTGTCACATGACCACTGTGTCACATGACCACTGTGTCACATGACCGTTGTGTCACATGACCGTTGTGTCACATGACCGTTGTGTCATTATCACATGAGTTATCAAAGGTCATGCGCTTAATGACGCTTGTTTACTAACCTAACTGGACCGTTAGATCTCAAATGCTTTGATCATAACACATCATCTTATCTGGTCTAGGATGGTTATCTGTGGTCGTGGTAGCTGGGGGCAGGGGAGTGGCCGCCTGTGGTGGTCGTGATAATAAGGATCAAGGCAGGTCGTCCTGGTGAATGTCCCCCTAATGAAGGTCGTCCGGTCTCTCATGGGACGACCCATTCTGAGGCAAGTTAAAGGCCTTCACGTGGAGCGAATCTTCCCACTGTCTCATTTATCTCCCGTGGTGAGATTGCTGCTGCTGCTGCCTGACATGGCTGAATGTGAGACTTTCAGTTCGTGTTTCAGTTCCCTTTCGGCTTGGTGGTGTGGGAGGGTTTGGGTCAATACCCAAATATGAAGCCGTTCCAATGTTCTGATGTATGACTTTCTCCTTGTAGGAGTTTCAGTAATGTCTGTCAATACAAAATAAAGTACGAAGAAAAGGAACAAGGAATGAATTAGAACTCATGACCATTGAAGGTAGAAATGTTATAGGAATAACAAAAGACGAACAAAGGGACAGGATTTCCCAGCCTTCCTGCTGGAGGAAGGGTGGCAAGATAACGGTCAATCCTCGTGCAGTTGGTCTCCGCACAGCAACTAGAAGCAGCAGCAGCCAGACGCTCTCCTCGGGGCACACAAGCAGACAACTCACGAGAGCAGCTGTCGTAATGATACCTGCAGAACAGGGAGAGCAGCAGCCTCATGTTGGGCAGGGAGGTGTGGCTTGGGAGAGGTGGTGCCTGGAGGATCAACCAGACTGAAGACATCTGATTCCACTCCAGCTGAGAGAGTGGTGGAGGAGGAGCCACCATCGCTATGCAGGCAGTACACCCACACAGGCTCCGGTACACAGGCAACACCTGTTCGTCAGGAAAATGAATCTAACACCAATAAAACTGTGTGTGTGTGTGTGTGTGTGTGTGTGTGTGTGTGTGTGTGTGTGTGTGATAAGATCACAAGCTTTTCGAATCAATCTTCGTTTATCCTGGGATTTAACGTCTTCGCTTAACGAAGTTAAGCTATCATCTTCGCTCAACGAGGGCGGGTTATCCTCCCGTCACGAAGGACAGGTTATTATCTTCGTTCAACGAGGTGGTAAATAACTGGTGAAAAACATATTTCCTGGGTCATTAAACGTGAATATAGCCAAGGAAAGTAAACCCCTCGGGCGTGATGACCTGACCAAAGGTCGTAATGTGGTGCTCCAGGGTCGTACCGTCGTGCCCAAGGGTCGTACCGCCGTGCTCAAGAGTCATACGTCGTCTCTGATAACAGGTTCCCTCACCTCTGACACGGACGACGGTCATACCAGTAACGTGAAAGTGTCACAAACTGTGGGAAAAGTGTCTCGATAACTGTGGCGACAATGTCTTACAAACTGTGAGGCAAGATCCTCCTTACACACAGGCTTTACTAACACTAAACCCGCGTCATTACCTTGACCCCGGGTATGTCCAGTATACGCAATTACCGTCAAAGCTGAGTGTGTATGAACACATGTAGCTTCTCTGTTAAGTTACGCAAGGAACGTACTCAGTTTTCTTAAGGTTGGCTCCTGCTATATAGAAAACGCAAACCGGGTATAGGGAAAACAACAGTATACACCATTTTTCTGTGATATACCCGTTTCTCCTTGGGTATGTTTCCAATGTCTGTATAAATAGATCATAGAAAACTGAGTATGTTTGACTGCTGACATACAGCTTCTTTGACCTATCTTCTCTATCTGATACATAACTATCTTTACCTTTCTCATCTGACGCTTTCCCTCACCTTCATCATTTAATTGAAAGAAACGATCCTTCCGCCATTTTCCCCAAGCGGAACTTTCGCTAGTAAATCCTGGTTTTATGAGCCGTTAACTTACATGTCTCGCTCCATCCTAACACGTAAGGAGCAGCTCACATAGCCTTGAATCTCTCTCTCTCTCTCTCTCTCTCTCTCTCTCTCTCTCTCTCTCTCTCTCTCTCTCTCTCTCTCTCAATGACCACCATGGCAAGAACAAAACATACCCCAGTCAAGGTCATCTCGGACGAAAAGAAAAAATGAGACAATATTGGATACATCATCCTGACCTCCGCAGGTGTTCGCAGGCCTGACTGACTCTTGTGGTAGAGAGGTTGTAGGAAGAAAGAAGACCAGGAGCAGAGGAAGGATTCTACGTCTTGGATAACAGACGGAAGAAGGAGGTATTATAACGGTCAGTCCTAGTGTGGCTGGTCTTCATACAAAAGCCATGAGAAGCAGCAGCCTTACTGGCCAACCAGCTTCAAACGAGCGTTTCACGCCCTAAAGTTGGAAACATCATCAAAGATTCACAAGTTACAAAAACCTGTCTCTGCTACAGTGTAATATTCCCTCCAACTTTAAGCACAGAAATTCTTTCTTACAAAAGAATGTTTTTTGTACGACTGAATATACGACGCTCGGCCGTCAAAAAGCACATGTGTACTACACACAACACGTCAACTTTATTACTCAACCAAATAACGACATTTTTATTACGAAAAAAACAGTGATTTTAACGATGAATTGTAAACTTTTTCTTTCTTTCTTTTTTACAATATACAAACCCAAGCATGTCTTCTTTCCTTTATGATAAATTCCTCACCATCACGGCCAAGTGAGACGGGCGACGTAGGCATGTTGACCAGAATGAAGATAACGACGACATGGAAGACTCCAGTCATCACTGATGATGATTATATGGCTCATCATCACTGTAGTGATATGATCGATGATTACATGGTATATAATCACTGTAGTGACATGATCAATGATTATATGGTTTATAATCACTGTAGTGACATGATCAATAATTATATGGTTTATAATCATTATAGTGACATGATCAATGATTATATGGTTTATAATCATTATAGTGACATGATCAATGATTATATGGTTTATAATCACTGTAGTGACATGATCAATGATTACATGGTATATAATCACTGTAGTGACATGATCAATTGCGTTATGTTGACTGATCAAATCACAAAACTGTCCTGAGCTGCAAATGTGACCGAGAATATTTTTTTGTTAATATCGTTATTTTGTTGAGTTTTGTCTCATTCATGGGAAGAATAATTTCAGTTGTGGCTCTTCAAAATCAGCTTTGTCATCCAAGCCTGGAGCACAATCTGCCTAATTAAGTTTTTTTCACATTTCTTCACATAAGACTTAACGTAAGTGTGTTGTCTTCGAAGGTTTCAGAGAACATGGTGTTCTATCCTGCGATATTCGTTCAAAGAATTACATTTATCTTTAATGTAAATGATTTAATCATCACTTTAACTTCAGATACATCAATATTGCCAACTTACCTCTATCCTTTAAAATTAGAACTTTACTCTCATAACATTGCTTCTACATGAACCATTTATCCCTGAACTTCCCAAGGCAGCAACGTCTGGAAACACGAACCTGTGAGCTGTGAGGTGAGTGAGGAGGTATAATGCATTGATCCCCTCCAGGTGAGGGTCGTGGTTGCTCACGAACCACACCAAACACTGGGATTTCTACAATATGAACCTGATTTTTTTTCTTTCTATACGTCAGCTGAGACGGCCTGAGCAGTTAATCAAGGTCATCCCATTAACGCTATAAATAAATAAATAATATGTATATATATATATATATATATATATATATATATATATATATATATATATACCCTAGCCTGAGCCAGGCATCCATTTCATCGACCAACCCCTAAGGGTGGATGAACAGCTGGTTTGACTATGGACCAACTGCCGAAACCAAGATTCGAACCTATGCACTCGACCCTGGGCGGCCCGTGAATGCGTCATAGTCAGGAACGCTAACAGCTACACCACAGTAGTCCATTACTTATGATACGGCTTCTTATATTTCCTACTTCTGTGGAAATGACACAATACAGATTGAAACTGTGATTCTGATACGAAATCAAACAAGGGAATGAGACATCATACATTTCTTTGTTTCTGAGCACACGGTGACCTGATGATCTGATGCCACAACGACCAACATAAACAGTCACTGCCGAATTCGTCTGTTTGCTGACCCATCACCGAAGCTTAACAGTAAGTGGAGGGAAGTCGGGGGCCATGCAACGTAAAAGTCATATCCAATATTATTATGAACAATAACACAATAATCACCACAAATTATCCATCAGTCAAGAAGTAAAGAGACAGGAGAATGTTGCTATATTCCTCGTCTTGGATGAGCGAGCGTTGGCCATGTGGTAAGACACGTCTGGGAAGCTTTTCTTAAACTCCAGGAGGAACTTGAAGGCCGCCTCAAAATCCTCAAGAATTTGAAAAATCCGACGATGACAGTTGGAGAAAGGATTGGTTTGGAGGAAAGGTTTCAAGACATGTCTGAAGATGAAAGAGAAGAAGATTGAAGCCTTTAAGGCAAAAGTTGCGATGTTTCATGTTTCAAAACGCAATCCCGATCCTGACGGAGTAATCCATGAAGACAATGGCCCACGATGGAGCCCCGGTAGGAATATCCTTCACCCAGTCTGGCTTAAAGGAAAAATCAGATTCCTCACATGTCTACAGCACAAACATTTTAGCGGATATTACCAGACTGAGGAACACAAGTAGAAAGTTTGGTGAAGAGACACAGTTACGTGTAAGGCTAACGATGGGTTCAGTGATGCTAATTTTAAGATGCAGTTTAGATGCAAGAAGGTACGTGAAGGGCTGCTCTGTGTTGAGTCCATGTTGTGAAGCACTGAAGGTGAGGGGAAGTGTTCAGGGTAGAGGCAGGCGCTCCTCCTGCTCCAATAACTGGACTCATCAAAATGATCGATGACCCAATACGATGGCCTCAACAGCTGCCTGACCCACGATGAGGTCGACTGAAGTTGGTCAGGAAGGATGTACAGACGTACATTCTTACCATAAGGTGGTGGATGGTTGGCAGTGACTAAATAATGAGATCGTACATGCCCGCACAATGCATGTGTTGCAAAAAATATATGACGGTTGAGAAGGTTCACCTAACGGGGCCCCACGACTGAACCCCCTCCCCCTACTACAGGGATAGATAATTACGTATGTAAATACACCAACTTCAAGAAGCATTTGACCTGACCCTTGACTGTCAAGTGAAGAAGCCAGGGGTCATACCGCCATGCTGAGCGGTCGCACTACTGTCGTGTGGTTAAGACCCGTAGCGGTCGTGTCCCAGGAGCAAACATATAAACGAGAGTAATCACTTTGATTCACGTTTGTTTTTTCCCAGCGTTATTGTTTTACCTCAATGTATTATTATTATCATTATTATTATTATTATTATTATCATTATTATCATTATCATTATTATCATTATTATTATTATTATTGTTATTATTACTATTATACTATAATTATCATTATCTTAATCAATCTATGGATTATCCTGCAAAATCTTGCAATAAAATATTCCTCACTACAGTTTCGCATTCCATTACCCACACTGACTGGATTAATGGCCAAAGCTTCATCAGAAATAAGAGGATTTAAACCCACCATTTCCGACAGCGATTTATGTTCCTCAGAAAAATCTTAATAGTTGACATTTTTTACTGTAAACATTATGAACAGATTGAGAACAAACTCTCATGGTTCACAAGAGCCAGACACTTTATCTAACCCAAACGAAGTTGATATTGTGACTGTCATTCATGGGTGTTCAGATCAACGATCATATGTGCACGCAACATTTGCCAGGGAAAACTTGGGAGGGAAATGTCTTGCCAGGTCTCGACACCTACCTACACACCACCCAGGACAGTTGTTGTGCAGGACAACGTGCTGCAGACCCCAACAACCTGACTGAACAAGAGCTGGGACATGACAGCTTCGTCTCACACCCAGCTGGAGGGGCAGAGGACCATCGCAAGGTACACGTAAGGTTAGGTAAGGTCTCACACCCAGCTGCAGGGGATGAAGACCATCGTTACCATCATCAAGTATACAGATGATGGAAGGTACAGATCACCACATTATAATATCACTACGGTAGATCATTCTGTGATCAACAAATGATTAATCCGTAATATTTTTAGTTATCATAAGTGTGATGGGCACGGTATACCTGGTTTATACATTATCAACGATATGTCAACGTAGCTCATTACTCCTCATCTTCACCGGACACAAATGATGAAGGAAAAGCAGTGATGCAGCCTGAGTGTGGTATGGCCGGGGTGGAGTTATGTGCTGGTCAACAGATCTGTGCAACTCATGTGCCAGCAGATGCTCACTTCACGGCTTTATCTTTTAATTAAAATACTGCCGGACCAGCGGCCTGGGGGTGGGGGACGCTCGACATCCCATCTGACTATGACTTTAAAACATTTTTGAAAAAACATTTGTACTTTTAGGTTGACCTTACCGCTGGTACATGTTTGCACCTGTACGGTGTGTGTCATGTTTGCTCATGGTTGAAGATATTACGAGACTTTCAATATTTTCAGATAATATTCAAACGTAAAATCTTATACAAATAGAAATTTTATACAAATCAAATTCAGAACACGAGTTCCTATACATAGAGAGAGGGAGGGTTACTGTATGATGATCTAGACGTAACTGTCCTCATTACCTGACTCATGACACTTGCCTGGCTTCATCTATCTTCTTTACTTACCAAATGATAATTACCTACACTTAACTATCACCTAAAGCAGCGTAATGATATTTACTTCGCTTTAATGATCCCTCATACCTACCCAATGATTCCACAGCCTTAACAAGCACACTAATCATTAAAATCCCAACCTTAGAAGGGTTAAATGGTGAACCATTTCAACATGATCAATAGTGACATTTGTCCACTAGATCAAATTATTTACACACACACACACACACACACACACACACACACACACCACACGCACACACACACACACACACACACACACAAACCAGGGATCTATGTTGTCACGGAACATATGTAGGTAGACCGCTAACCTGGTCAATTCACAGCAAACATTCACTGACTTCACTGTGACACCGTGAATGAACGTTTGACTTTGCCTATGAATCTTTACAAGGAGTTCTGACTTACCTATGACTTTGCATGAGGAGTTCTGACTTACCTATAACTATGTATGAGGAGTTCTGACTTACCTATAACTATGTATGAGGAGTTCTGACTTAGCCATGACTATCTGCGAGAGTTCTGCTCTGACCTAGTCAAACCCTCCTTCTTACATCAAAGACGTTTACTTCCAGGAATCAAAATGGCTGGAGTAAAGTACTTTAAGACTTCAACTTCATATGTTTGCTCAGTTCCAAGATAAACAGGAAGTCCTAGTACCTTACCCCCCCCCCCCCCCTTTGCTCACGTATAACCTGTATACCAACAAACACGGAGCAATATAACATAGTTTACGTTTTCTTTTTCCGTAACCTTGACCACCTCAGTCTAGCGTCAGTAATGGTCTGCCACGGCTCACATAGGACCACTACATCATATTTGGCACCCACTTTCCCATGCAAATGAATTCTTGCTGTATTACCGTTGACTTGACCAACCTCAGGTCTTGACCTCTGACCTTGAGGTTGTATCATCGACCATGTCTGTTATTCTCTTAACTGCAACTCAAGTTATACACCAGAAACAAATCTTATAAATCATTTTGTATAAATTATTTATATCGGCACTCTGAGTCCTCCCTCCCACACATGGTGCTCACCTCGTCTGACAGACTGACAGCGACCCACCCCGTCCGTCGGTGTGACAGGGATTGTGGTTGGTTACTAGTGATGAGTGAGGCTAATCAAGCCACTCACACCCTCACGTCTATTATTAATGATGCTCCTCACATCGCCAGAAAATGACTTTCTCATCCCTCCCCTGGGGACCAGACTGCCGACCTTGCCTCCGATTTAATAGGTCATAAATCGGTATGTGTCAAGGATAACAAGGCAGGAAGGGGTGAGAGAGGGAGCTGTTACAACCCGGACTGGTTGTAAGTCAGTGGAAGGTTATGAACTCGACCTGTACCCGCTGTAGTTACAAGGAAGGGAATCGTATGCGAAGGTTGTGAACCCACAAAAATTGTACTTAAGGTAGTTATAAATTTGGGGAGTTGTACCAAGGAAAGTTGTGAGAGACTTGTACTATGTGGAACTATAAGGGAGTTGTTCATCAGGAGGTTGTCAGCAAGACAACTATACCACAACAACCTTCATGGCAAGGTTGTAACCAGGACAAGTGTACATAATTAGTTTAATTAACCTAACTATAGATACATAACACTGAATTATAATAATGTGGTGAGGATCCTTCAATACTTGTGAGGTAATCATGATGTACTTGTTAATGACGTTAATCCTAATTGGACAACCCATGGAAAGATGTTATACAGCAAGTAACGTGAGTGATGGTAAGTACATGAGGGATGCAAGATTGTAGCAGGTTGCACCGGTGCTGCTTCAAGATGAAGTGGTCAGGCAGCAATCAGACACCAGACGATAATCAGGATCTAAATCTCATCTTTCCAAATCTGTCGAGACGTTGAGAACTGAACCCTGATTTAGTGGCTCATGTCTCACTGCTAACTTATGAAACAATGTTGATTCAAGGTTCACTTACTGCAAGAGCTGAAGCCGCTGAAGACTCACCTGTGGACACAAAAGAGAACATGTATTACATTAAAGTTTGTAATAAAAAGAAGCTCACATATCATAGCATTGTTGGTAGGAATTTCAGGTAGGTCGGTGTTGGTGAAGCCGTGTTGGGTAGCGTTCGATATCTTTTGTTCAACAATTATAATATTTGAACTGACGCTAAACCAACAAAGCTGTTTACCTGAGTAGTTACAATGTTAGCTCAGACTTCGGTGTTGCAACCGACGCGTCTGTGGCGTCTAGTTAACTGAGCATTAATATGCAAATAAACAATGTAAATTACAACTTTTCCCTATAAATTTGTTGCAACTGTTGTCATACTCGTAACTGCAGCTAATGTGACCTTGAACGTTAGTAAGATGTTGATGATGAATGAAGACTAGTGAGGGGAGCCAGGTGTGGCCAGGTGTCATACCTACACTCACTGTGAGAACCTTCTCTCCACACCAACACCTGACCACACACAGGCAGGAGGAGAGTACTAGGCCATACAGACAAGCAGGAGGGAAGGGTCTGAGCCACACTGACGGGAAGGTGGAAGGGTCTGTGTTCACACTAGGCACGTGACGAGGTACACTAAACATAATGACACAGGTAATGGTACGCCACAAGGAGAAAGAAACGTACCTTGAGGCACGCCATTATCTTACGTTACTCTCACCTTGACACCTTCATAAATGTCTATCATGGTGAGAGTGGCACTGGAAAGTGCTAGAATTCAGATTTAAGTTCTTACGAGTTAATATAGAGACATAAGGCCTTACATGGTACAGAAAAGACAAGATAAATGCAGGACAGGAAGTGGCCAAATTATGGCCACAACAGAAATACCAGATTCCTTCGCTTGTTTTTGTTCATCACAAACTATAGTGTTTTACCTGACTTAAGGTCACAGGTGAACGACGTCATAACCAATGCTCGTGTCGCTGTGCTTAAAGAGTGAAATACCCCATTACTTATGATGATAACTACAACCTTCTTGACGCTTTATCTTAAATATATATATATATATATATATATATATATATATATATATATATATATATATATATATATATATATATATATATACTAAAACCCAGTTCCATCTACATCATGGAGGACAATGTGACCCACTACCTCACCACTGGATGTACCATATCAACCATAAAGATGAGACACACAAACGAACGAACACATATCGTTCCAATGACTCGATAGACAAACATTGTCTGTTAAACAGACACAAACAGACATGTGCGCAGCATACCTGCAGGGTCTGTGTCCCAGACACTTCCGTCCACAAGGTAAAAATCATTATGGAAAACTGATGTTGAAGCGACAGTATTGTCAACCCACCAGAAGTTTTTCCTCTCTCTCTCTCTCTCTCTCTCTCTCTCTCTCTCTCTCTCTCTCTGCATTTTCATAAATTCATGCCCTTAGCATTCTGGGGGACCCACACCCCCGAAGAAAGGGGTTGATGTCGAAGCGGAATAAAATTGCAGTCAGACTACGAGAACTTGAGTGGCACTTTGAGTCTCTGAGTGACACTTGAGTTTTTCCCTCAGTTCATTAAGACCGAAGGCCTGGTCCTCAAGTGTGAGCTCTCATTCAAAGAGGCCACCACCATCCCTCAACCCCTTCTCTCTCTTATTGTCACACACACACACACACACACACACACACACACACACACACACTGTGTGATCAATAAGAAGATAGTTGCTCAGACACTAGGGCTCGCCTGATGCCACCACTGCTACTCACATAATCTGTCTCAGGCTTTTGTTCTGCTTGTCTGCTAACTCGGGACAGAAGCGAGGGTGGGTGGCGTGAGGGAGGCCAGGCACCAGTCATCGCTGGTCTGGACCAACACGTCTGCTGAGACGGACAGCAGACACAGCAGTTAGAAGTATCGTCTGCTGATGACCTAACCTAACCTTATCACCCGCTCTGTGTGTGTGTGTGTGTGTGTGTGTGTGTGTGTGTTCCCGAGGTTATCCCAGGATACCTTTTCCAGGATTTTCAACAGATCCGTGGGTGCGCTACTTACAGTAGCAGGGAAACGGTGGACTCGTTTGCAGTGAGACGTTCTTCGATAAACATCGTACAATACAATACAATACAAGAACTATAACTGTTAACAAGATATAAGGTATATAGGTATCAAATGATAACATCTAAAGAAACCATGGCAGTAATTATATAAGAGGAGGCAAACAATAGCAACTTGATGGTTATAAATGTACGTATACTGAAGATATAACACGATATAACAGACCTTAAGTAGAATCACAAATATATTCATGAAACTCCATGTGTGGTGGTAGGCGCCACATGGTCAGGAGCACCGTAATTAATGCAGGGTGGAGCGTCCCCCCCAAGTGGTGCAACCACTAATTAATGTAAACAGCCCGTTAAATGGAGGGGGGGGGGGGTCAGGTCAGGACTGGAGGGGGGAGGAGCTGGGCTGACCCTCCCCCCTCCATCTTCATCGAGGGAGGACCTCTCTCTCTCTCTCTCTCTCTCTCTCTCTCTCTCTCTCTCTCTCAACTTCTTGACTGAGAGAGAGAGAGAGAGAGAGAGAGAGAGAGAGAGAGAGAGAGAGAGAGAGAGAGAGAGAGAGAGAGAGAGACCCTATCTATAAGCAGTATCGGCGAGATGTGTGGAATATTCTTGACTAACAGTTATATCAATGGTGAGTGACGACACAGAATACTCAGAACAAGCCATCTAATAAATCCCTCACACACACACACACACACACACACACACACACACACACACACACACACACACACAACTTTGCCACAAACGCCTCCGTGTGACGCCCGGGAAAGTGTTGCCAACTTAACCAAGCGTCTGGTGTGAGGCGAGGCAGGTGCACCTCTGCTGCTCTGATGACACGCTGCAAGTTACACTTGTGAAGACAATGAGCATTACTTTGACACAGTCGGGGCCTCACACTGGGGCCAGAGCCTCACACTGGGGCCAGAGCCTCACACTGGGGTCAGATCCTTCACACTGTGGTCATCTCTGAGAACTTCAACACAGATAACAAGGCTCAACATACAAGAAACAATGACTTCTTAAACTGTAGTTGAAATAATTTGTTCATAAAGTGCAGTGAAGAATGTAAACAATAACAACACAACTAGACTCACTTGATGATTCACAATGTCATATAAAACGTCGATAAAACAATCAGTTCAAGTCAGTACGGTGGAGTCTACTGAACGTAAATATATGAGAACAAGTTCATGAAATACGACACAATCTATATCATGGGAATATAACATCGTTTTGTAAAATGTGTTTCTTAACTTCAGTAAGATGAATCCATCTTTAAGTCGTAGATACACCAGAATCAAAAAAAAAAAAAAAGAAATAAAGTTCATGAATTATAATTTATGAACTGTATATAAAACAAGATCTATTTACAACACAATTTATGAATCATATATAAAACAAAACTTATCAATATAGTGCACCGGAACTTTATAAATAACAGAGTAGCGAGCTATTATAAATACATCATTGAACAACCGACAGTTGAACAAACCCATGTATGAAGCCAGACAGATGTTGACCAGGATGGACGTAACACCATCACGACAACTGCACAATAGTTACGTCATCATGAGCGTGGGGTTGAGAGATGGTGAAGACGTTGTTGTGTTTGTGATCTGAGCCAACTTACATCACTGATGAACGTTACCTCCCACACCTGGTGTGCTGACTGCTCACACAGCCTCGCGTCCAAGCGTCAAGTCTCGTAAGTTAGATGTGAATGAAGAGTATCATCTCTTTTCATACAACCAAGTTTGTCAAACTGCAATATCTCCCAAGATCCTGGGTATAGAGGCACCCTTCCTTCCTTCCTTCCTTCCTTCCTTCCATCCTTTCTCTTTTCATTCTTTCTTTCACTTATCCGACAGCAAAACGAACTTCTGGAATGGCTTATTTACGGTCAACATGAACGATACCATAACAACGTAGCAGACGTGTCTGGTGCGGCCTGCTACATGGTGAGGCAACTCCTCCTGGTCACCACTCACAACCTGGACACCACAAAGGAACCAAGAACTGCAGGAGGACAACTGCACCTCACATGATGCTCAGGAACAGCAGGAGGACAACTGCACCTCACATGATGCTCAGGAACAGCAGGAGGACAACTGCACCTCACATGATGCTCAGGAACTGCAGGAGGACAACTGCACCTCACATGATGCTTAGGAACTGCAGGAGGACAACTGCACCTCACATGATGCTTAGGAACTGCAGGAGGACAACTGCACCTCACATGATGCTCAGGAACTTTAGTCACCAAGCGAAGAGTCACACAGAATTCGCGAAATTTTCAGAAACATGAGAATTTAACGAGAAACTCGCGAAATTAATTAAAATTCCCAGAGGACTTCAAAGAAATGGTATGGAAAGGTTCGCAGTCCAGGAAATTAGAATGATCTGATTCTGTACAAGGCTGTTAGGACGCTGGTAGATAAAAGAAGATTTAATGGCTCGGTATAAGTGGTTAAGGAAACTACAGTATTGATGAAGCAGATTAGATATAAGAAAAGGTTTCAGAAATAATCTTGAATTCCAGGAAATAATAAGTTTTACCTCAAGAGCGAGTCGAATAACTCAGTCATTATTCTCTGAAGATACTCAAAAATGACTTCTAATCTCTTACATTACTCACTGACACATTAGATATCATTCAATCTAAATATACTTATAATTATATAAGACCATTCATCAATTCCAAACATCAGAAATAACAAAGACTACAAGAAACACTCAGGAAATAGTGACTTGATTCAGAACATATATTGTGTAACATGAACGTCAAGTGTTAGAGATAAAGACGCAGCTTCCATAAGAAACATGATGACCAGGAGGTTAGGTACAGGCCCGCCAACATCACGGGTGTCTGACAAACCAAGACTTAATGATGCTGCAGCGCACAACCACACGTTCCTACATACTGTATTACCTCGCGTGTCCACACCTCACGACGACCGAGGCTTGAAACAGACGAGAAGCGGAGGTATGTGGGTAGTGCACTATCTCTTTATTATTGTGAAGGAAGGTATACAACCCTGAGAAATCTGAAACACGTCCACTACAACAATAAGAAAGAAACGATACATAAAACATCAAGTTTAAAAGTAAGAGAGAAACAAATATACTTCAAAGATTCACCGTATTAAAGATATCTTAAAAATATCGTTTATAGCAGAGAAAGCTTAAAGAGGATCCGCTCTTTTAAAGAAAGCTTGAGGAAGGTCCACTTTACCACAGAAAGCTTCAGGTCGAGAACATAACAATAAAGCAAATTCAAGAAGAGGAACAAAATATTACATGAAGTTCAAAGTGTCATAAAAATCAGTAAATTTGAACAAGGAACTGCATCACCATCGAAACTTTAAATAAATTATTACTTTCATGAAAAAGTTACAAGAAGATGAATAGCTTCAAGCAATGATCTTATGGGAAACTATAGGAATAAAGAAAATATAAAGTACAAACACAGGACGTTAAATACAAGCTACAGCAGAATGTTGAGTATTAAGAAGATGAAAAAAGCGAGAGAAGAAGGATTCTTGATAATGATCAATCACACCTTGGCAGAAAAACTAACGAAGAAGCCATGTAATATTTGAGGTCAATCAACACAGGATGGTAAAAAAAAAAGGCCGAATTAAGCCCCCTCCGTCGTGGTGGTATGAAGGTTTAGTGAACACTAGTGACAACATGGTCAGACAAGATCAAGGTCGCACAACATAGCTCTGTCTTATCTGACAACAGTTCGTAAATATGTTGGTTATCTGAAGGGCGGCAGATTTTGACGACGAAAGAAAATATCTCTTCAACACCCGGAAAAAAAAATGGATAGAAAATGTCGTATGTGGAAGTAAATACCACTTTTATTTCAACCAAATTTTATTCCAGGCTGCTTCGTTCACACACACCCTCCAGGCCGCTTCGTTCACATAAATGATATTCCAGACTTCCTCTTTCAACCAAATCGTTCCAGGCCTCTTCTCTCACCCAGATATCATCAAAATACTATTCTTTCAACCAAAGTTCTCAATCATAAAACTAAAGTCCTCCTCCAATCAACTAAACTTCCCTACAAAATGTGATGTTTGACACTCCTTCACCAATACTCTCCCTGACAGAAAAATATTCTTTAACTTTTCTTTGCGAGTATTTTTCGAGTATGTTCTGGAAGCCTGGAGCCATGTAGGAGGTATGGGGTTGGTGTGGGTGACACTCCATGAACGGGGAACCATCTGACGTGAGGTAGGGAAGATAAAAATATATACGGAGAACACTGGTAAAATATATACAGAGAACGCTGATAAAATACATTTTGTATGATTATAATACATGACTGTTTCCCTCGGCGATATATCTGTAGCTGCTGCGGGATACCCAGCTCACGTATCATCATGTCAATGTTCACATCCCAACCATTTTGCAAAAGTCAATACCATCCCTTGCTCAACCCAGGCACCACAGTTACCGTCGTGTCAAATATTTCATTAAAAAACTTAAGAATAACAGGTTTTGAAGCAGCTCTACACAGAGGAATAAGTTATGAGACAGCTCTACACAGAGGAATAAGTTATGAGACAGCTCTACACAGAGGAATAAGTTATGAGACAGCTATACATAGAAAAACTCACACTGAAAGTCGACCCACCAGTATCATATCTAAGACACGATAAAACATTTCTGTTCATCTCTACATAATGGACAAAACACGTCAGTGACAACAGTAACACTAAATAGTATCTGTTTCTTGCCTGTTAGTCAACAGATGTTGACCCCCACACCACAACACTGGGAGGCAGACCTGCTCCAATATTTTCAAGTCGTCGTACATGACGCAAGTCTCAACAAAACATTTCACAACACCATCTAAACTGTCACACAAACACTGAGGATTAATGTATTACGTTATGAGAGGATTATAAGGTTAATCTTAGTAATCTCATCAATCAAAACACAGTTACGTTTTACTGGTATAAACGCAATACATTTGATTAAGTTGAACTTTACCAGTAATATATATATATATATATATATATATATATATATATATATATATATATATATATATATATATATATATATATATAGTATAAGTAAGCTCCATAAACTAGTTCTAATTACCCTAATCACCCGTTTAAATAACCAAGTTGATTACTTTCCTTTGTAAAACTGTGAACTATATTTATTCAATTCGCTTTAGCTCTGTAATTTACAGATGTTTTCTTTCATTCATTTATATAAACTGCAGTACATAGTAATATGGTACTTATTCATATTCTTTATTCATTAATGAAAATGGAATATACAGTTCAGTCGCAATTATACAAACTGTCTTTGTCAATAATAATTTGTCATTCAAAATATTGTTATACTGACAAAAGCTATACCATATTAGCTAAATCGACTTTAGCTATTCTATAATGTGTATTGCTATACCATACTCACTATGGCTGTACTATAGCTACTGAATCTATAGTATAATGGCTACTGAATCTATAGTATAATGGCTATACATGTACTATGATGACTATAGCCATACTATCCTCACTGTAGCCATACTATCCTCACTGTAGCCATACTATTCTCACTGTAGCTATACTATCCTTACCGTAGCTATACTATACTCACTGTAGCTATACTATCCTTACCGTAGCTATACTATACTCACTGTAGCTATACTATACTCACTGTGGCTATACCATATTGACTTTAGACTCGTCACTTGGAATAATACAATAACCTATAGATCCTACATTATACAGAGTGTATAATGCATCACGTTACTGGAGATGATACGGTCAACAGCTCACTGTAATTACAGGAAGATGTACGTAGGTGTTTGGGGATGTCATTTGATTACCTGAACTTATCATTAATCCCACATTAACTGCTAGGCAGCGCTCACCTGTGGGGACGTCCACACTCGCGTCTGTGTCTTACTCAACACCCTAACTTACACATTTGTCATAATAACACACACACACACACACACACACACACACACACACACACACACACACACACACACCGTAATGAAAGAGTGACGGAAGGTGTAATGTACGGCTGGTCCACTGAGGAGGGACTAAAGTTTCTTTGCCATCTTTAACTTGGTATAATAACCAGAGGGTCAGAGGCCATGGTGTCTCTATTTTGAAGTTGTGGAGTGTTCTGGGTCGTCGACAGAACCACCAGCCCGCCTGCGATACAAAGGCGCCTCAGGAGAGACGCAGTGTCCCACCCACACCTGTCATAAGAAGCTGATGTTACAGAAACCAATGTTTAGAAACCTGATGTCAAAGAAACCGTTCACTCAGTGTAGAATACTTGACGTCATAGAAACCACTCGTCATAGATTCTATTATGAATACCAAACTCTCCACAGAAATCTGGTGTCTGGCAAACAACAGAACAGACCAGCATCACTTTCTGTTAACGGAAGGACAACAGAAGAAACTGAGGTACCCTTACATCTCTTACTGTTAAGACGGTGAGACCATGTCTGTTAAATCTCTTGCACAACACAGTGCTATACTTGATCACAACCATGTGACCCTTAAGTATGATCGTCTGACCTTTGACCTGAACCAAGGGTCAGGCTAAGGCCCAAGCAATCCTTCCCATAGGTCCTGCTCAAGGGCTGCGCCGTTGTGCTCAAGGTCAGGATGGCCCAGACCTTTCCTGGGGTCAGTGGAACACCAGCGGAACTCAAGCTCTTCCTGGTGGTCAGAGGGGCCCACTCCAGCCGCTGAAGAACCGGCAATATAACAGGAAATTGAAGCGAGTCCCTTTCCTTACCATATCACTGGCCACTGCACTCGCCTCACCACACTACGAGCACCTGACCCGTGGAAGCTCATACCACCACACCTAAGGATCGGTCTATCATACTCAAGGGTCGTATCGTCGTACGTTTCAGGGTCGTACCGTCGTACGTTAAGGTCGTACCGTCGTACGTTAAGGGTCGTATCGTCGTGCAGAAGGGTCGCAGTGTCGTATGCAAGGGTTGTACGGCAGTGTTTCATGGGTCGCACTGCTGCGTACAAGCGTCATATCGTCGTGCTCAACAAAATACTCCAGTGGCACACTGGGTCCTTCCCCTCACCAACACCTGACTGATCAACCTGACAGCTGTACACACAACATAACACAAGGTTGATCTCATCCTGTAATGAGAGCAAAGTTCTGAACTGTTATTCAACTACAGAGGTTGACGCCATCCATTTTGAAGCGTCCTTTGTTGACGAAAACAACACAAAAACTCAGATTCAACACAAAATAGAGATTTGTTTTCACTTGACTTACACCGATACATTGTTTAAATTAATCGTGCTTGCCCGTCTGTCTGTGTGTCTGTCTATTCGTATAGTCGCTAGATAACTCGACAACATTAAAAAAAGATCACCAAATCTATATCATTCCCCCCTAGTGTACGTTGTATTAGGGAATGATCATGAGTTCATGAGGTCAAAGGTCAAGGTTGACCACAAAAGTGTACTCACAAAAAGCGATTCATAGTATGTTATACGCCTGTATCGATACGTTGCTCTTTTTTCTTTTATCAAACCCAGACGAACATTGAGATCAAAATAAAAACATACGAAAAAAAAATTTACTTTCCGTTTCCACATAATTCTGAAAGGCCTGAACATCACAATGATGCCAGAGGTATATTCTTTCAGACCTGATACAAACAGCGAGGCTTACATACGTACGTACACACATGAGTCGCGCCACATCACAAGCATTACGTGGGAAGGCTTATGTTTGGTGGAGTGGCTCTGTGTGTTGGTCGTGTGGGCGGGAATGGTTCAGATGTGAGGCAAGATTCACTATGGTGCTGCGGTCTGGTGAGCATGTGAGCTGTCTCCTGCAACTAAACGTTGCTCTTAGTTTGAATTTTGATTATAAAATGGATGACCACATCGAAGATGGCCTTCGATGGCTACAAAGAGGATTGCTACACTCCGGTCCAGCGTGTAAACCTCGCCATACACCATCAGGTTTACTGTTCCATGGCTTCCTCATGTACCCTCTCCTGCCTACAAAAACCGTCCAGGAGTAGAAACCGCTGGTGAGTTTGGATCGTCTCACATGAGCGGTCTTTGACTTATTCTCTCCATCGAAATCTATATAAAGGAAGAGAACAATGGTCTTCTGCGTCTTTCTGCATAATGCTGGACCTCATGACTGAGCAGCGGCGACGTGTGAGAAGGAGCGGCTGCAGTGTGAAAGGAGGTACAGTGGAATGTGACCAGGAGGAGGTGTGCGGCTAAGGCGACACAAGACATGTTTAGCTTACAGCAGATGTCTCAAACTGTGGCTCCACAAGTTGCTCATCCTGTCATGAAGATAATCGGTACTGTGATGATGAGGACTTTATATTTTGGTACACTACAGTCTGTCTATCTGTTGATCTATGTATGTCAATAATCATTATGGTCATTCCCAGATTCCTGTTATGGATCAGCTACATACCGACTCTAAAATCACACACACACACACATTCTCAACCCATGACCAGTGTGTTGCACCACAGCATGCATCTCTCACGTGTATATAAACTGTGTCTAATATTCTTATTTTCCGGAGTAAGTTGATTCGTCCATTAAGGCCAAAGTCTCCATTCACACCTCCGCCATACACAAAAAGCTTCCATTGTATCTTACGATACTGACAAAAATAAAAGTCTTCTCGAGTCAGTGGCAGTAAAGATGAGATGTATCGCATGTCCACATCGAGAGCTGCCATGCATCACGTGTCCACGTTAAAAGTTATTCTTTATCTCGACATCTTACAGCAGTTGTTTACATCTTACGGTTTCATCTGCATCATTTACACAGATGTAAACACCAAGTTCCCAGCAACTGCCGTCGTTTACTGTTTCCCCTACAACCTCCCAGTCTGTTTCCCTCACACTAAAGATGTTCCCTCACAGCCTCCCAGATTGGTCTCCTCACACTACACTTGTTCCCTCACTATGTCTTGTTTTGTCGAGCGTGGCTTCAACGTCACGTCAACAACAGAATTATGATGGTCATACAGACGGATGCACAGACAACCAGGGAGACCCAGGCTAACTGACGGATAAAACAGATACAAACCGACGGTTCATCACTCCACTGCAACGTAAAATCCTGCCTTCCTAACGTTGTCTTTGTCCATAACAGTAGGAAAATATATGGTGGTGAACTGTGATGCTGACCATAACAGTTTATAACTAACATATAATTAATTTGTCCACGACAAGATACTGTATGACTCACGTCTGCGTGGTTCATCTACCATATACAGCACGACTCACTTATGTTACGGCTCCTCTACGACAGTTTGCATGATTGCCGTTTACAAGGTTCGTGTACAGACAGGTTCACGGCCGTGATGGGGCAGCGTGGAACCTAGACTTGAAGAGGATCTGCTTGCTCACAGGACCAGGTTTGAGGAGGACAGAGAGGCCAATCTATATGTAAATCCAGCCAAGAAGGATTCCTTGGTTGATCTCGCCAGAAGACGCACCAGAGGGACGTCTGCCGCCGTAAATATTTTTCCAGGATGTGGTACGTGTGGCAGCTTGCTTTCTATTGTTGTGTGGCTGTTTAGGTCCTCCATCTTGGCTACATTACTGGAAGAGGCTGAAGACCCCATTTATCTTTACCTTACGTATACCTAATGATGGTTTCAGAGGTCTTATACCTCATAGCTGGGTCCGGACCTGATCTTATCTTACGTGTACCTTACAGTGGTTTGAGAGATCTACCCCACAGCTGAGTCTGGGACTTTACCTTGCCTTACTTTACCTTACGATGGTTCTGGAGGTCCCCTTCGGTCTGGAACCAAGCTGTTTTATTGCTCCTCTGGTCAGTTTGGCTGTTGGAGGCCGTAGATCTACGTCACTACCACATCCTGGCACGTCTGCCACGTTTCGTGGGTATTTGTCAAAGTTCTTTTTAAAGCTTCTCCAGTGAAGAGAGTCCTTGATGGCTGGAGGCTGGGTCAGGTAATTCTGAGCCACAGTTGTTTTGACTTTTACTGTGCTTCCTGACCTCTCGACATCAGTGGTAATGTTACAGTAGTCACTGTCTGTTGTGCTATAGTGAACTATATTCGGTGGAAATTCAGGCCAACGCTTTCCAGAATGTTGCGTGTGTAAACCAAGATATATCTTTCGTACATACGCTCTACAGAGATCAGCCTTAGTGCTTACGTTCTCCCACTGTGGTCTAAGATTTCTCAGGACAAACACGGCCTCCGGAAGATCTTTGCATGTTCACCACCTCGATAGCTTAGCCCGGCCGAAGACTTGATGTTATCACACAACAGTAACGTCGCAGGAGAGGTAAGGGACCTGGAAGACTGGCCTCAGTTGTGTTGCCTCGCTTGAGGGATCGTCCAATGTTGTCGTATCATCTTGTTGTTGGCGGCAGTTATTGGTATGTTGTGTTCGCTGAAGGTACGACCATCAAGTATCATTTCTTGCATGTGTGTCACTGATCCACCGGGGGTATGATGGAGTCTACTTGTGGCAGACATCCTGCACTGGTCTTTATATCTTGACTGACCTCGTACACAAGTAGGTAACACCTGTGACTGTCACACGGTATGTTACGTGACGGCACCGCTGGTAGACCGCCTTACTTGTCATCAGATCGTGCGGACTTCTCAAGATAAACACATGAAAATACTTAAACTTTACTTACAATCAGAACAATTAATATGTAAAATATCGATCGTCTGGGAAATTATGTTGATGGCTCAAACACTAGCATCACTGGGCCGGAAGTACACAAACTTAGCTCAACTTTTCAGTTTCGTAGGACATAAATTTCCGTCGCTGGGACCAGAAATTTTCTAATTATTTCCCCGTCAGCGGATTTAGGAGGGAAGTTTGTGGGTAAAACCTTTCAGACAAGTTTCCACACTTCTATGTTCCCACGTACTTCCCAAACCCACACGTCAGGTTACAGGAATGGACGGCTCGTGACCCGACGGTGATTATCAAAACAATGCTCAGTTATACGTCATACACCTGACCAGGTCACTGTGGCTTTATATAAACAGATAAATAAAAAACTATACACACACACACACACACACACACACACACACATATATATATATATATATATATATATATATATATATATATATATATATATATATATATATATATACTTTCATATAACCTTGACATTCAACAAAACATCCAAACTTCTATAATATCGTCACAACACATTTAAATGAATTTAGGTTAACAATTCAGAATCAACTGCATCACAAGAGCCAAAGAGGAGCTGCAGTATCTGTTTACATTACTTTGTAAATGAGCTGTTGTGAAACATTAGCAACACATCAAACACAAATTCAAACTAAAAACATATAATATATATATATATATATATATATATATATATATATATATATATATATATATATATATTTCTGAGTTCTTGAACATGTAAAGGCATTCATTATGTATGTCCTCTGTGTGTGGAACACCATAACACAAGAACCCACGTGTGTGTGTGTGTGTGTGTCAACTAGGACTGCCTCAGGTTGGTGAGGGATCGTGCCTCGCCACACATCAGTGGACACACAGTAATGCTAAGGTGTGTAAACACCAGCAGACCACTGGCCGGGATCACAAGTCGGCCCACCTCCACGACAGTGGGTGACTCTAGTTCCAACATGAACCAGTTACATTTAACTTGTTAGATTTCAAAAGTGGAGAAATATTAGGGCGGGAATTCGATGTAATTGTGCACGCTCACTGGACGAAAATAATGACGCCGACCGCTAGTTGGACATAACGAGGCAGATGATGACGGCGCCTCGTTCCCTTGTTACGGTAATTAACATTAATTGCTTGAGTGACTTCTGTAACTCAGGTCAGATCAAGTACTGAGGCAGAAGATGGAAAGTTAAGTCAGGTTGACAAGAACATCTTGATGTAAGGCAACTACAACTTGATACATGGCAATGAAAACTTGGTACATCACTTTCTCTTAGAGCATGACAACTTGATGTATGGGAGCATCGAAACAAGTTCTCTATGGCTGATGGTAAGGTGTTCCTCATCATCATATTCCTGGTACAGTCTGGGGTGAGACCTTACCCCTTCCGTCTGCTCATCTTGCCAACCGTCTGGGATAAACTTGCATCTTTGCCACACCACATCTGGGGTTGTGGACCTTCAGTCAGTTGTGGTGGTAACAATGTGGAGAGCAACTGGTCCCTTGATCCCCCTTCCTTATCACCTCATCGCATCAACAAACGATGACCGAGCAGACAGCTTTCTGTTTCAGCGCCCCAGTACAGCCACACAGCGGTGTAACACGTCACGGTCTGGACGTATAAGAATACTGATCACAAACACTACCTCGTCGTTTGAATTAGAGAAACGGAAAAAGCTTCAGATTGTATTTGTGTGTTTTAATCAAGGTAATCAGGCGTCTTCAGCGGGAGGCAAGCGTGTCTGTGCAGACTAATTAGCCTCATCAGACATTAATGAACCAGGAAAAAAGAACTTACGTCACTGAGAACTGGTTTCTAGACTGAACTGATTTGTGAATTGGCGTTGGAAACATGGTCCCTTAGTGTGTTGTAGGTCATCTCCCGTGTGGTTAATCTTCCCTGTTGTGGTTTTCCCCACTTCCTTTAAGGTTTCCCTCCCTCCCCCCTTGAAGTGTATCTCTCCCCTGTGGTTTATAATCTCCCTATGTGGTTTATCTTCCCCTGTGGTCTCCCACTCCCCCAGGGTTTCTCTGGTGCAGCAGTAAACCCTCTGTGATGCTTCATCAGGATAATTACATCGCTCTGTACCAGCATGGAAACTGACCTTTCCCCTCCCCTAAAATAGAATTAATCCCTAACCACTTCATTAGCATTCACGTGACGACCTGCACCTCCTGTTCATCATGTAAATAAATGTTGGGTCATTTTTTTCCGAGGGCCCAGCGTGGCGGGGCGACGCAACGCCCCCGGATCAATAGATGGGGTACGAGGATACTTCACCAGCTGTGTCAAGACTAGATCTACGGGATACATAAATCCTGCTCTTTGTGAGGGACCGTCGCGTCTCTCCTCCACTCCTACAGCTGTGGTGATATCATTCAGACCTCCTGATCCATCAGGCTGTTATCAGCGGCGGCCCACACACACTCCAGGGTGTGAGGAGGTATCCATTACACCTGTAACATCAGATCCACGTGGAAGAAACTAAAGTTTCCTGCTGCGGGTATTCACAGGCTGGTGGATCAGATCCCCTCAGTCCTCACAAGACTCGGCTCATGTTCCTCAGCTCGCAGTCAGGTGTGTTCCCCTCGGCCAAAACTTCTAATGATTTAGTTTTTGTATTTATGTTTTGTATGAGAGTGCCGGACTGGGCCTGGTCACGTCTACATCGAGGGTGAAGACTCACCTTTGGTGAGGCTGCATCACTGGGAGGACAATCTGTTTAAGACTTATTATAAAGGAGCCTTCATTTCCCTGCTACTGGAAGACAGCACATTCTTGAGCTGTAAGAGCCTTTAGAAAGAGGACCCAGTCCTATAAATTGATGTTGGGTAATTATAAATTAATTTATAAATAATTGGAAATGCCAGCAACGGCTTAGAGTATACACTCAAGAGTCTATGGCAAACTTCAGACAGACATAACACAAAAGACTGTTGTATACTTGGTCTGTATACTGGGTCTGTATACTGGGTCTGTATACTGGGTCTGTATACTGGGCCTGTATATTCTGGTGAAATTCAGAATGTTGTACGAGAGGAAGAACTACATCATGACACAATGGTAACAGCTTCGTTCTGACACCTGGACAGGAATATTGTTTGCTTCTAACTGTACAGTTAGGTATTAATCTAGAAATTAAGTAGGTTAAGCTAGGTCAAGTATGGGAGATAATTAGCATGGTGGCGTTTTGCAACTGACTGTTTGAATAAAATATTCCTTAATGCAAATTAGAATGTTTTCACAGTTTTCATGAGACAACACAATAAACACGAGATTTCCCTGAATATGTATTAAGATGTATATCTCATAATTATGATATGATGAATGCAGCTGAAGCTCTCCCAGACGGCTCTGATTCAAATATTGTGTAAGATTGTTCTTTTCTTGTTTGTGTGTATGCGTTTGCTCAAACACACACACACACACACACACACACACACACACACACACACACACACAGAAATCAGGAAAGATCAAGGTGATAACAAACAGTTAAACTGTTGGTAACTGTTTCCTTCCCTACACGTCGAAGCTTTGGAACTCTCTACCCTCTCATGTCTTTCCAAACAACTACGACCGGACATATTTTAAAAGTCATGCTTTTCACTGCCTCCACAATCCGTCAATACTTTCCTTTGTCTCTTCTCTTTTTCCCTTGACTGACCTCTCTATATTTCAATTTAGGCCTGGCCTTGATGTGGACTTTTGTCTGTGAATGGAGCCTCTAACTTGAAAACAAAGTCACCAAATCTGAGAAACAGTGGAAAAACACTTCAGGAATATATGCTTTCACGTATTTTTTTTTTCGCCCAAGATCATCGTTTCCCATCTCTGCGAGAAAGCGCCAGGGACAGACGAACAACGACCTTATTTGCTATCATCCATTCCCCAGGTGTCATGTACAATGCATCTAAACTATAGCCAACCATCCACAGCCAAACCCTGTTGTTTATTCCGTAGTGTCCTCGGCTATTTCACTTGCCCTGGTTCAGCCCAATGACTGCAGGTCGCCCCCCACATACCACATCTCTGATTCAATTCATTTAATCCCATGCACTCCTGCCTCACTCTTGCATGATCAGGGCACGATACCTCAAAGCCTCTTTCACTTCATCCTTCTCCCTCCCTGTCCTTCACCCACCCTTGCTCCCTCCACTACCGACACGTCGATCCTCTCAGTCGTTCTCCCTTACTTCATCCACGCTTTATATCCGCACCATCTCAGTATACCCTGGTCAGCTCCCTCCCTCAGCCAGACTGTCCTTACCAACCCACACCTCGCTCTTACACAATCGACCCTCCTCACACCACGTATTGTCCTCATGAATTCAATCTCCATCATGTTCACCTTTTTCGTTCTTGTACATTTAGGAAACCAAGACTCACGTCCACACAACACCATCGGGACTGCTGCACCTTCAAGAGGCAACCTCTGCCACCACAGACAATAGTCTCTCTATCCACACACTCCATGCACCTAGAAAATTACCCCTCCCCTTATGACCCACTTCAGTTCCTATGGTTCCACCCGTTACCAAGTCCACACCCCAGGTATCAAAAGTTCTCCACTTCCTGCGTTCCATTCAGACATACACTTGAACCATCCCGTCTCACCTCGCAGCTTCGGGTCATTACCTTACATATGTTCACATTAACTCTAACCTGTCTCCCCTCACACACTCTCCCTAACTATGTCATTAGCTTCTGGCCTTAGGTTTTTGAGTCTCCTACCAAACTCTCTCTTTATACACACACACACACATATATATATATATATATATATATATATATATTATCCCTGGGGATAGGGGATTAAGAATACTTCCCACGTATTCCCTGCGTGTCGTAGAAGGCGACTAAAAGGGGAGGGAGCGGGGGGCTGGAAATCCTCCCCTCTCCTTTTTTTTTTTAATTTTCCAAAAGAAGGAACAGAGGGGGCCAGGTGAGGATATTCCAAAAAAGGCCCAGTCCTCTGTTCTTAACGCTACCTCGCCAACGCGGGAAATGGCAAATAGTTTAAAAGAAAGATATATATATATATATATATATATATATATATATATATATATATATATATATATATGATAGTGAGAGAGAGAGAGGGGGGGGGGGGGAGAGTCAGCAGGCTTGGATGAACACTGCCAGTCTTATTGTGGACTGGTCCGTGAGTGGTCCGTGACTGGTTATATATATTGCCTTACATGTCGTAGCTACACTTAGCAACAGTCTCGGTATATTCATATCCTTCACTCTACCCTGCTACTCCATGTGATCAACATGACAATATCTGCTTCTTAAACCTTGTTAGCAACTGTCTGTCTATACCTTCGTGGGTCATACTCGCCCCAGTGAGGAGCAGCTGCTCATATAGCGAGGATGGCTCTTCCTCCATCTTCCTGTTAGCCAGAGTGGAATCAATACAAAAACCTTCCGTCTCATTACCTCTCCAACCATCACCTCTCTTCAACCATCTCTTTACGGGTGGTGAGATGTTGCTCTCTCTCTCTCTCTCTCTCTCTCTCTCTCTCTCTCTCTCTCTCTCTCTCTCTCTCTCTCTCTCTCTCTTCTTCAGGTATCAGGTTGCCCACAGCTCTCGTCAGCGGTTACCTGCCACCAAGACCTGGACCTGCGGCACGCGTTGGGCTTCTGCTTCCCATAGTGTGTGTCGGGTCTGGCTACACGAGCATGGACCGTTATAACACATCTCTTTCACAGAACAACCACTCTATGGAATCTCTTCCTTCTTTTTCGTCTCTCCTTTTTCTTATAATCTTCCCACCTTCCACAGTCAGGTCTACAAACGCCTGATGAGATTTTTTTCAGTTCTTCATTTTTGTCTCATATTCTGTTTTCTTATTTCAAGATGTCGATGGCCATGACTGGGAAATTATATATATATATATATATATATATATATATATATATATATATATATATATATATATATATATATATATATATCTGGCGGGTGTATACCAGCAGAGGCTGTCGGAAGAGTTGAGCTGCGGAGAACAATACAAGAGAATGAAACAAAGCGACGCAGTGGGCAGACAGAGCTATGCAACACACGGCCCAGATGTCGTAACGAACCATGATTGTCGCATGGACTGACAGACGGAGGGTGGAGCACCTCGTCTGCCTGTGTGGCAAGTTTATGAAGAGACAATATATGACTAACGTAACCAGGGAAATATTGACATGACAACTTTCCTTCTACTTTCCCGACCTCCTCCTCATCAGACACACGAGGAACCCTCAACCTTCTCCTCCCAAGGTCTTCAGCCACCCAATCCCGCGCCACCAGGCCACATCCCCACCACCAACCCCATCATATAACTCGCCTGGGATCGTTATATCCCACAAACCTCTCACCAGGAAAACAAAACAAATACATGAAAGTAAAAAATTCAAAATCGTCATCGCAGATTTACAATAGCTTTTGTAACTCTCAAAAAACATTGAAAATGTTTCAAACACTCTAGATCGTTCTTCAATATGAAATACATCAATCTTGCATCAGTTTTACTAATTCATCTATTTTGGGCAAATCTGACGTGTACAGTGTTATTCACGCTCTGGAAAGCTCGATGTGGGAGGTTGTGGGAGTCTGCTGTTGTGAACATTTAAATGATTACGTTATGATTACGTTATGATTACGTTATGATTACTTACGTATGGAAATCTTTACGTTAAAGACGTAAGCTAGGGATAAAAGTCGCGATTGAGGTCAAGTTAGGAAATAAAAACGTAAACAAGAGAAAGTAAAGGATTAACCGAAAAAAGGCAGTTCAGAAAAATACAACAGTTGTTCGGTATAGGAGAGAGAGAGAGAGAGAGAGAGAGAGAGAGAGAGAGAGAGAGAGAGAGAGAGAGAGAGAGAGAGAGAGAGAGAGAGAGACAGGCAGACAGACAGACAGAGAGAGAGAGTTTCACAAGCAATGCTGACATGTAGGGTGTTAGATGGTTCACGCCATCACTTCAACACTTCCCTGGACGACTACTGTCTACAACCTTCCCTGGACGACTACTGTCTATAACCTTCCCTGGACGACTACTGTCTATAACCTTCCCTAGACGGCTGCTGTCTACAACCTTCCCTGGACGGCTGCTGTCTACAACCTTAACTGGACGGCTGCTGTCTACAACCTTCCCTGGACGGCTGCTGTCTACAACCTTACCTGGACGGCTGCTGTCTACAACCTTCCCTGGACGGATGCTGTCTACAACCTTACCTGGACGGCTGCTGTCTACAACCTTCCCTGGACGGCTGCTGTCTACAACCTTAATGAGACGTACTCCTACCACTGCTGGTCAACATGTGGTCAGTTATAATAACCAGTATTAGCAAGAGGAGAGTCACACTGTTGTGACTACTGCAATACAAAACTCACATCCCGACATCAAGCGCCACTCTCTCTGGTCTGACATTTATACTGAAAATACAAAAGAAAAAAAAGAAAAAAAATGGTGTGGAGATCCGCTTACAACCAAACCTTCTGGCGAAGGGGGATATACACCTGCAGAAGCTCTTCCTGTGTTCCCTCATGTTGTGTGTACTAGCTCGTCCAACACTGTTGCTAATGACGCTCCCAGTGACTGATGACATCTTCAGCTGATAATAACAGGACCTTCACAACCTCAGGTGCATCATCTGATACATGCAGACAAAACAACACTAGCAAGACAGACAGGTCATGGATATTCCAAGGAGATTAATTGCTCATTTAGCTACCGTAGGTTAGGTCAACTGAGAGGCAGATGGTTGACGCGGTCCTTACATAGATAACCTGTTGTTAAACGTCTTACTGCACGAATCAATGTGATCCAACAAGAACCAGAGTTGAAGAAAACAAGAAGATTCCACCTTGATAACTAAAGTAGATGACTGATTCAGTGTTATGCACAAGCGTAGGGTACATGAGGCACTAGGTTACAGCAGGGTTACCCTAGACAGACTATAGTCTATGATTTAGGGAAAGGTCGTTCTAGACACACTAGCTGCTATGATCCTGAACTATCCTACTGTACACTAACGTCATACTACAGTACATAGCGTGGCTCTTATAGACTAAATCTTAGGATTCATAGCAGAGCTTCTATAAAGCGACCAGATGCTGGGGCGTATACAGCGGGCGTTTATCAAAGAGCTTTGGAGAAGTTTCTGGTGTGTGTGTGTGTGTGTGTGTGTGTGTGTGTGTGTGTGTGTGTGTGTGTGTGTGTGTGTACACTATCTATAATCGGGATATCACATCATATCAAGGTTTCCTTGTGCCACTGGGTAGTTCAGGCCCTCATCCAGGCGTCTGACATTTCCAGTCTATTCCAGACTCCCTCAGTGCCTTTTAGATGTTATGAATAAACTATAACTCGTGTGTGCGCCGGGGTGACATAGTCTGGGGGGGGGGGGTTACGAAGCGTACACCGTGGGAGGGGGGGAAAGGAGGCGCCCAGTGTAACGTGGGAGGGAGGAGTGTGTGGACACACGGGAAATATGGCAGCTAATGTGACTTGTGTGTGTGTGTGTGTGTGTGTGTGTGTGTGTGTGTGTGTGAGGACTGGGCTCAAGGATCCTATTATCCGTAAGAGGGGATCGAACCCTCCGGGGCTCCAGTAAAATTTCATTATGATCAAAAGATTTGGTGGGAATCAGGTGGTGGTGTAGTATCATGTCTGGTCCAGTTCAGGTCCCGTGTGTAAACTGAAGACATGATAAAGATCCGACGTCGCACAACAAAACATTTCACAGGAATTTTTAGTCTTTCTTACGGAAACTTGAAAACGATCTTCTTGTTCCTTTCCAGCAGCTTTCCAGCACTTTGTGTCCAGCCTTCTAACGCCTTCCTCGTTCACTTGGTGACACTTCGAACATGTAAGAACGCCTCTACCCAGGCCTCAACCTTCCCTGCCTCTATGTTTACGTATCATTTACAGTAGATCTTCACGACGGACGTACACGTCTGTGTGGACAAACATTTCCTCAGAAGTTCTCGTTATACTCACGAGGTCACCACAGCAGGTGGCGGAGGACATATGTTTCCCAAAACATTTATCAAAATACTCACAACATTAAGATAATGTGTGATGAACGGGAGGCGTGGATGGAAACCCTTCCTTTCAGCATTCCAGCAAGGCTCCCGCTACTCTCGCAAGGTCTCCGTAAACTATGTCTTTCTGGGAACAGAATGTGACACAGTCCAAGTAATTTCCTCTCCTGGTCGGTCGGTCCAGCAAAATCCAAAAATTCTAAATTGAATTTTGTGATGATGTCTGGTATTACTGGCAAGAAAGGGGTGGCCGCCCGTGTTGACGACTCCTTCCTCCATCCCACAATAAGACACATGGGAAAATGTGCAACATAAAACAGTCTTTCTTCAAGGTCTCGTTTCTAGTATCATTCGCTTTTCACAGTTTGACTGATCTTCCTCTGGTTCACTGCTGAAGTACCTCAACACAGATGACAGAAAGACATTACACATATATAACGATACGAGAATGTAAGGTCCTCAGGCATCACACACACACACACACACACACACACACACACACACACACACACACACACACACATATATGAACATTCAAGATAAATTAGCTTCACATGAGACTGTTGAAGCTATAAGATCCTGCAGTATTACAGTTTCCGCTTCGTTCAGGAAAAATGATGTTTCCTGCTTTCAAGATGATTATAATTACTGTTATCTAACGGTTCTGTTCGAGAATTATGTATAATCATTTATATGTAATGACCCATCTGTACAGTAATGACCCATCTGTACAGTGAGGGAAGACATTTCTACACTCGTAGGGCCCCATCTCGTGTGTGTGATTACTATTTATGTGTTGCGGGGAGAGTTTTACACTCATGTTGCCCCGTCTCTAAACCTTGCATACATGAACCGTCTCTTTATTTCTATATATGTATACACAAACCCACACACCCCCACCCTAAGTCGTGTGTGTGTGTGTGTGTGTGTGTGTGTGTGTGTGTGTGTGTGTGTGTGTGTGTGTTAAAGTTTTAGATGCGTCTGAAATTACTGGAGGAAGATCGCGTGTCAGGAGAGCGCAAGAGGAAAATGTTGTACGTATATTCAAGGAAGGAGATCGTAAAGTTGCCCTGAACTACAGACCATTTTCTCTGGTCTGTAAAACACTGGAAAAGATAATCAGAAAGAAAATGGGTCGCTCACTATTGGTAGAGGAGAAAGTACTTGAGCTATTCCGACTTATGACAGAAAGACCACTTGTAGAGCGAACCATTTGTAAAGCGAACCATTTGTAGAGCGAACCACTTGTAAAGCGAACCACTTGTAGAGCGAACCACTTGTAGAGCGAACCACTTGTGTGACAAAGAGACGGTAGAGTGGACTGTGAACATCTGGACCGCCATAACGATCCTGAGGCTGTGCCACACAGGAGGCTGGTGTACAGAAGGTGGATCTTCCTAGGGAGGGGACTACTTCACCACAGAGAAAATTGCCTCAGTGAAAAAGAACAACGACGCATGGAGGAGGAGGAGGAGGAGGAGGAGGAGGAGGAGGAGCTTCCCCGACATGACTTAGGCTCACCATCAAGCGGCTCGGGTGCGGGACCACCGCTCCTCCTGATCTATGTACATATCCAGGGAAGGTCTGGACTCATACCTAAATACGTCTGGGATTGACGCCAGGTTGTGAGGGAAGTAAAGTGTGAGGAGGAGTTAATCGCCTCGTATGAGATACCTATACAAACTCCAAAGTTGGTCTGATACGTGGTTGATGAAGCACAGCCCACGTGAATGACAGCA